>NW_009624758.1:44388-71611 GCF_000690535.1 Cariama cristata | reverse complement strand
TTATTTTAATATAGACAAAAATCTTCAGATATGGTACACAGACACAACACTATTGAATTTACAGTACACTGTCTAAAGTGTTCTGTCTGGCACTGATGTGCCTACAGTAGAGGTGGGATAAAAATTATCACTCAAAGAAGTCCTGTTGTGTAGTCCAGCCTGCACACAACAACTATACCTCTCAGCCCTCTACAGAGCCTCTTCTACACTGAATTTTATGGAAGACCCATCTGATCTATGTCACCCACAAAATCCCCAATCTTTCTATATTCATAGCTTGTCTTTCCCTCCAAAGCTGCTAGAAAAGCTCTGAGTGGATTCATCATAAAAGGTAACATATTACCATGAAGTAGGAAAGGATTTTCAAAGAATTGTGCTACCAGCTGATAGAGGATTTGGGAGACTGTAAATCTTGCATTATTTATGTAATACACTGTACATGAGAAGCTGGGTTAACATACAGTTCAGCATGTGCATATACAATAATGAAATCGTTGCCTTTAGGTAAAGACAAGAACTAAAGGGAGATATTCAGGGATTAAACTGCTCAAGTCACAAGCCAACATGTATTAGGCCTAGCACTACAAATCTCATAATGACAAAAAAATAAAAAAAAAAATAATTGTTTTTAAGTGAAAGCTAAAATGGCAAATGAGTTTGTTAGCAATGTAGGACTGTCTGCATAGGCGTAAAAACATTGCTGTGGATGACAGCAGAAGTTACTGAGTTCACTTCCACTCCCAAAATTTTCTTATGGCTCTACTTTGAGGAGCAAAGCTGTAGAGGGATTTTCAATTATCGAAGACTTATTGTGTGGTTGGCCAGCAATTAGCATAACCTTGGATCTAATTGAGTCACTGTGCTAGTGACTATACCCAAACCAGAAACGTGTCCCAGACCTGAGACACCTGATACATTACTGACTGCACATTCAAAACAAATAAGGGGTCCCCAGAGCACTTATGAAGGAGGTACTTACTTTAAAGCTGCTATAAATTTTCCCATAAACTTAGTTGTACTATAGACATAGATCTTGGTAGACGCATGTGCAGGATTGAACTCCAGTCTTTGAGACATGAGCCTTGGAACATGTTGAGTGCCAGATATGATGAGCTTTCTGGTAACTAGATTAACTGCAGTGACTACGAGATAAAAACACAGTATCAGTGGCTAAAATTCTGTATCTTATTTTTCCTGCTAATCCCGATGCTATTTTTCAGAAGTGAGAAATCTTACAATAAGAAGGTATCAAATTTATATTGTGTACCTGGCCTTACATTATAGTATTTATTTGTGAATTTTACCAATTCTTACATTAAAGCTACAAAGCTACATTTACATTTAGAAATCTAAAGCGGAGTCTTTGAAATGAGGTGGGGGTTTTTTGTTTGCTTTTTTTATTTTAACTCTTCCCAGTGAAAACAACTAGGAAAAATCATTTCCCCAATGACTCAATTTTGTATAATAAAATGAGAATTTACTGCAAACTACTTCTTAGTAAGAAAGAGAAACTAAAATCTTACCCTGTGATTAAATTAGCGTAGGGTGAGTCTCAGACCTATGTAAATCTTGGGTGTTAATGTTACAACTGGGCAAAAGGGTCTACTCATGTGTATCGTACTTGAGTTAAATTCAGAGTATGCTGGACTCCAGTAAAATAGTGTGTTTTGAACTGGACCAAACACTGTGGGGAATTCTATCTTGGCTGCAATTTCAATTAGGGAAGTGATGACCTTGTTGTACTCAGCAGTGGTGAGGCTGCACCTCAAATACTGTGTTCAGTTCTGGGCCCCTCACCACAAGAAGGACATTGAGCTGCTGGAGCGTGTCCAGAGAAGAGCAACAAAGCTGGTGAAGGGCCTGGAGAACAAGTCTTTACGAGGAGCAGCTGAGGGAGCTGGGGTTGTTCAGCCTGCAGAAAAGGAGGCTAAGGGGAGACCTTATCCTTCTCTACAATGATGTGAAAGGAGCCTGTAGCGAGGGGACGGTTGGTCTCTTCTCCCTGGTAAGTAGCAATCTAGCAATAGGAAAAGAGAAAACAGTGTCAAGTTGCGCCAGGGGAGGTTCAGGCTGGATATTAGGAAGAATTTCTTCACTATAAGAGTCATTAAGCATTGGAACAGGCTCCTCAGGGAGGTGGTGGACTCACCATCCCTGGAGGTGGGCAAAAAAGGTTTAGATGTGGCACTTTGAGACATGGTTTAGTGGGCATGGTGGCATTGGGTAGAAGGTTGGACTTGATGATCTTTGAGGTCTCTTCCAACCATAACGATCCCATGATTCATCAGCTGCTTTGGGGACTTCACCTTCTGGATTCAGTTTCCCAATCAGATGGAGAATGTCAGAAGAAATTTTTTTAAAGAGTGAGAGAGAGGTGTGAGGTGAGGTGTGGGGGAGTATGTGTGTAGAGGAACACTTTAAAACAAAAAAGTGTTCAAAAGAAGAGTGGAGTCTTCCGAATCGCATGGTAATTACCCTGAATTTTCACGTTCATCTGACAGGCTTTGGGAGGCAGGGGTGGGAGCAGGTGGTGTACCTTATTTGATTGAGTTGGCTTTTAAAGAAAAAAAACATTTTAAATACTTCCTAAGTACTTAAAATAGTGTTTGTAGGGCATAGGTGTTATTGATCAGTATGACTCAGGTCTTGTGAAATACTCTACAGAAAAGGCTTTTTAGGATTTCAGAGCAAACACTGAGGTATTTGTCCTGTAATGCAAGCCTGGAGGAGGGTTGCTTTTCCACAGCCATGGAAATATCTATTTATCTGCTCAAAGGGGAAAAGGTGCAAGTACTAGATGGGGAGAAGAAAGGAATACCCATTAATATAGATAAGAAATTATTTCAAACGGAGGCTTCCCTTAATCATCAGCTACTGGGACAGTATACAAAAGGAAACATTTCTTACCAATTTGTTACCCTTGATCTTGATTTGAAAAAATTTTTACTAGAAATTTAGGAATACTTCAAAGTACTAGCTGCAGATACAGGCTGCCCCCACCCCAAACCCTGGAAGTTAGAGGGGTTATACCTTCAAGAAACTGAAAACGGAGGCAGGTAACAGATTCTTTAATATGATCCTGTTGAAATTCAAAGAAATTCCTCTCACAGAATGGAACCCTCCTTTAGGAAAAAAGGGATTTATGCCTGTACCAGTTAGGAGAAACTAAGAGCACCACTAAACAACAGAAGAAGGAAAAACAACTCAGCACCACAGCAGCTCTTGAAGTTTCTGAACTTTCATGCATTTTCGGCAGCAAAAATCATTGGTCTGTGAAAATAGGGCACAGCAAATAGCACAGTACAACACCAATTGCTTGGCACTGTTTATGTGCTCCCTGAGTAGAGCTCTCCCCTTTCATGTCTTTCTGGAGCCCTGTACTAATTTCATACATACACTAAGCTACAAAGAAACCACAAAAGAAATCCGTATTTTGCTGCTGTCTTCTATGTTGGAAACGTTGGGAGTATGGATTTTATTTTTATGGTATTTACATCACCTAGAACTTTGCCAAAAGCCAAGCAAGGAAAAAAAGCAAATATAGGGCTTGATTCTCCTTTTTACTTGCATTGATAAAACAAGGATTGTAATTCCTTTGGCTTCAGACAAGTTATTCCTTATTTACATTGGCATAAAAGGAAACTGAACTACTCTTCTAATAATCAGAAGAATCTGTATTGACAGCTAGCATATAAAAAAACTCAATAGTGCAGGATAATCATGTCTTACAAAACTGAAGAAATGCAATACTTGGGAATGTGTTACATTCTGCTTTCCTTCATAGCCAGAATTTTGGAGTCCAGTAAAGCTGTGGATCAGCGCTGAGAGCATAGCAGTAACAGAGCCAGCCTTACTACCTGTGATGTGAGCACTTCCCTGCTCCGGCCACAACTCCTCTGTTCCCTGGGAACAAAGATACTGTAGTGTCACAGTCTGCTCTGATGTAAAGTACAATTTACATCAGTTTATTATGCAGCAGTTGGTCACAAAAAAAGTTCAGTTTCATAAGAAGCAGAGCTAGATTGGAAAACATTTTCAACACAGCAGAGTTTTGTCAGGAAATGCCACTAAATGTCACTAAACCCAAAATGTTTTGCTCAACATTTCTCTCTTTCTTTCTGAGATTCACACGTATTATCGATTGAATTCCTGACAGGCTGTTGGAGAGCCCAGTACTTCCACACTGTGTAACGCCAGGGGATGAGCTAAACATATGCTCACACATTCACTGCAATAGAGCTGACAGATTCAGGTTATCCGCGCCACAGTGCCAAACCTCATGTCAGCGATATGAGGACAGAGGGCCTAGAACCTTTAGCCTTACAGTAGAGTAAGTTCAAAGATATAGATATTCATACATACGTAGATTATTCAAAGTATGTTTTATAACTTCTAAGAGCTTATAAGTAAACCCACATTACAATGCTTATGTTATGGTACACATATGCCAAGTTATTTATTTAGGAAAATCCTAAAGTCAAACGCTGCAGAACTAACAAACGCACTGAGACTTCTCACAAACAGTAGAATAATCATACATGTAAATAACAAAAGTCTAGTTTAAACCTAGTAAAAAAGTAATAATAATCCTCTCTCCCAACAGTTTTGTCTTTTGGGTTTTTTTTTTTAAACAATTAAGGAATTCTGAAAAATTTCAAGTATTCCTTAAACAACATCATGTTTCTGATATGCAATAATCTTCCTGGGATCCACAGATGAAAAGGATGTCAATTCTGTACAGCATTCTTTTGAAGCTTCTAGGATACTCGGCAGGTATTTTCCCAGGTTCCTGGGTCAAAGGTAGCAATGGGAGAAACTGCATGGGACAGTTACGTATGGCGAGAGCTTGTTTTAGATGATCCAGGGCCTGTAAGCTGTGTCTAGAAACCTTGAAAGCTGTAGCTGTGGCCAAGGCTTTAATGCTTAGGTTTAAAAGCACAGGACTGCAAGTCCCACTCTGACAGATTGCCTTGGAAAAAACAGAACATCAAAGCCCAGAGGTTTTGATACCTATTAATGCTGTATCTGAAGTCAGTCCTATGGATGCATCAGGTTACAGCAGGTAACCCAAGGATGATCTAAGCCATGTAACTGGATATTCTTAAGAACTTAGTTGTGCAAAATCAGGGAGGGGGGAGGAGCGATGTGTCTGTGCAGCTCCATGGTTATATTCAGACTGTTGTAAATGTTTGTTCTTTAAACAACGTGGAGCAGTTAAAGAAGGAAAATCAAACCCTATCAAGCTGTCCATGCAGAGAACTCCCAACACTTTTCTAGAATTGCCCACAGATGTTATTGGAAGGCTTCTGGATAAATCACCTATAGCATGGAGCTTTAATAGCTGCTCAGTTGTCTCACCATCAGTTGCACAACCTGCATCCTAGCAGAAGGTGGTAGTGGCACCTTAGCATCTGCCCAGTGTTCACATGGACAATTAACATTAGTTCACTTTTAAAATGTTCCCAGGGTTCAGCAACCCACATTCTACTGTAAGATTTATAGATCATTTCTGATATGAAATACTTTGTTTTGATAATGAATCTTTCTATAACCACTGCCGCTTCATTAACAGTAGGCTGCATCATGCGTCCTGCCTTCATCTGAATTTAACACAGCTGGAATATTGGGTACTTATTTTGTCAACTGTTCATCTCCTTGCAAAGTTTAGGGTTTTACAAATAGCTTTTTCCCCTTTACTGTTTGTACTTTTTGATACACTCTTTTAGTCTAACTCCATTTGCTTCCTTATTGGAAACCTTTTGAGACTAAAATAACGGAAAGTATTATCTCTTGTAAAAGCACATTTTAGTTGAGGATTCAAAAAAAAAAAATAATCTTATTTAGAGACTGGTTACAGTTCTTTATTCTTTTTTGTTATAGGTAAATCCTAATATAAGGCTTTTATTTAATGCCATTTCTACTAAAGGCTGGAAATACCATTATTCCTGTCCAAAATATAAAATGTTCTAACACAAATGGAAACCCAAGAAAGTATCTTTCCTGAAGCCATTTTTAAAGAATAACTGCTCAGATGAAAATCTCCAGCATTTAAATTATACAGACAGCTATCAGGGTGCAGTATTCAGATTACATTGACTGCAGTACATCAGTTCTCATTTTATGCACAGCTACATCACTGTGCATGGGACCCTCCAGTTTTATAAGATAAAGATGAATTGTTAAAAAAAAAAAGTTAGTTCTTCTTTCTGTCCTCTACAACCATGACAAAGACTTAAATATTTTATCTTATTCCTAAAAAGGTAGGTTTGGTAGCCCTTTTCATTCTCTTTGACCAACTACTGCAAGAATATATTCAGAGATAGTAACAAATTCAGCAAAATCCTCCTCCTCATCTGCAGTTTCTAGTAGGTATCACTGATTCAGCCCTGCAATCAAAGTCCCTGATTTTCCATGTGAGCTGACACACCGGATGGCCCAGACTTAGCCTCTGCTTTAGATCTGCCCTTGCCTGAAGCCATCTCCAGTGCTCATCCTTTGTGCTTACTCTCTATAAACAGAGAAGCAACTAACCCTGAAGAAAGCAAATTTTCTGTCTGATTCCTGTGAGTGCATGTTAAGTCATACAGTGTTGCTGGACTTGACTTCCATCTACACATATCAATCTATGAGCAGTGATACCTACTGTGACACAAAAACATGCAGCTCTGCAAGTACATAGTGCAGATGAAAAGTATCGCTGTGTTTTGCAGGTTTCTTGCCTGCACAGCTTTTTACTGTGTTCGCACAGTCATAGTCGGGTAAGTTACATGGTCAGTAAGAACTAAACTGCATAAGCACCAAAATAGATACAGAGGTGAGAAATGTGATGTTGGTACCATCATTGTGTCAAGGGCTACTGAGGATACTGTGGCATAGTATAACACAGGACAGCTGGGATTACCCATTAATTGATCCAAGATCATCCTAGAGCAAGAGATTTCATCTGATTAACTCTTTATCAGTCGGTAAAAACATAATCACACTGGTACCCTCTGTAGACAGCTTCCATAGGTAAGAATAAATGCACTGCCAAATCCACACCTTGGCCACCTATGCAATGTACAACCGTCACTATTTTTTCATTTATAAAAATGCATTTTTTTTATATATATCTATAAAGATAACACTTGAGCCTGTAACAAGTTGTACTTGAATGCTTTTACACTTGTCAGGGTTCTCTTAAGATAGTTTTCTGTGTATAATTTCATTTTTTTATTTTTAAATCTATTACCCACATGAGCAGAATTGGGAGTGGGAGGCTGCACAGGACAGACCTATGCCATTTGAGCTAATGACACTCCTGGTAACAATGGTTATTTCTAAAATGATCAGCGCTACAACAGAAGGAAACCTTGCCAGTGAGCATGTGTGTATGGGAAGAAAAACACAGGACTATCAACACTAATTTTGCAACCTAGATGATTCCATTCTGTCTTCCTTCCAGCCATGCTTCCACTCATTCTGCTCCTTTTCTGCAAGGGATCCCTACTGCTGTATTCTGTCCATTGTTTTCCCCTTTTCCTTGTTTCACTCCATGGGTTTCTTATACCCAGCCCTTGTTTTGCTTATCTACCTTCTTCTCCACAAATATCACTTCCCTCCAAGTCATGGTCTAACCCAAGTACCTACCAAGCAATTCTTTTTGCCTTAGGCCTTTCTCGATCCCTTGGCCCAGTCTGTTTATTGAAATAACAGGGGACATACTACAGGCATCAGCTTCTAGTCTAATTTCTAATCCAGTTTTCTACCTGCTCTCTTCTATACTTTATGCAAAAGCCTTGCCTCTGGTCCAGTGCTTTTGCATCTGCAATACAAGGATGCTGGAGCAATGCATTACAATTAAAAAAGGTATAGTTTTAAATTACTTGTAACTGTTAATATTTCACTGAGAAAATAACCTTAGAAATTGCCACAAGATCCAAAGTACTGGTTATAACATCCTATCAGCTGCTCTCATAATTTCTTTGTGTTTAAATCTATTTTTTCACAATAAACCCCTGTGAATCATTTGAGAAGCTGAGTTCTAGGTCCCATAATTAATTTTGATTTATGCAAGAAACATTCTGAAATCAACAGGAATGGTTCTTGAGCAATTAGAATGAAGATCTGTTATACCATTAAGACACCGGATATTCAAGCTACTGTAAAATACAATAACAATCCACCTTCCATTTCAGCATGGTAGGAACACTAATGCTGGAAAGTCCTAACATACAATGAAATCTCTCTTGAACTTTACCAGAATACTTAATTTCAGAAGCTCAAATTATGGATTTATTGTTACCTGTAATGAATGCTATGTACAACTCGGAATATTTCTGCTCTTTAGTTGTATCACACATTAATGGCTGTAATTGATTTGGTATTAGTCTTGCATACTTGACTTTAACAGGTTGCACCAAGCATCATAAGTACTTATAAGTGGGTATACAGACTTCTTTAAAATACTGACATGAGCTGGCTCTACATGAGATAATCATTATATTCCTTTACTATATCATTTTCTTGGAATTTTTTTCTGTCTATGTAAGTTCCATTTTTTTTTATGAACAGTTTAATATTAGTTTTAGCAGTATCCTGAATTTTACTGAAATATGTTCATATGTTCAGTTATTCTGGAGAGTGATACAGATATAGGACCCAATGAGTTTCTAATAACAGATTGGAATGAATATGAAGAAGTAATGGTCAGCTCAGGTGAAGTGTGTAAAAAATTCTCATGAAACTGGTGGAAAAAAGTTAAAGATGAAGTTTGTCTCTAGATAGGATAATATGTGGGGTAAGACCAGATATAATAGGGAGAGGTCCCTCACAAAAGCATCTTTCATCTTTCTTGCAACACTAATGTTTGCCATGAAGGTCAAAAGAGGCCAGAGTGGAAGCAAGAATTGGAGGAATCAATACAAAGCCTGCGTAGCCTGTTTTGAGAGACACTGAGTGGCTGTGGCTCCAGCTTTCAGGATGCACGAGTGGATTGGGCTGCCCTTTATAGCCACTAGTTTACTTGCTGGTCTAATAGCTTCCTGAAAATAAAGCTAAATTTTCTCCAGGTTTTGAGACTATTTTTTTGTTATTGCAAGTTCTCCTTTTTTTAGGGCAACAGAAAGTATTACAAGACCATCTATGTTTCTGCTATATTTCTCGCCCTATTTAGATTTAAATCAGTAAATTAAAATAATGATTAAAAAATGCATGTCATGCCTGAAAAGCACAGAATATTATCAATGGACTACAAAGGCTGACACAATGGAGGGACGAGTTAAAAAAAATCCTGAGAAGTCAAAACTGGCTATGAATGAATTTTTCAGAGCAAGGAAATAAAAACAATAAAGTCTCCTTCAGGTGTATAAAGTGGAGTGAAGCTGACAAGAGAAGATATTAGACCATGGCAGGATATTTGAAGGAACTTAATAAAGGAAGATAATATAGCCCCAGAATTTAATGAGGTCCCTGTAGTTTTTGCAAGAGGAACTAGAGTTGGAAAGCAAGCAACAAACAGCACACTTAATTTTCTCAGAAAGTATTGTGCCTAAAGGCCATCAGGTTAATGTTCAGATTTAATGAAAAAATGTACATACACCAGAGGGTTAAAGCATACATCAGATCTCTTCACACTGACTTAAGTTTCCACTTGGGTGGGCATGAGGGGGACAGGAGAGGAACTCCCTCAAATATAAAACTCATTCAAACACTGCATGAGAAGATAAAATGGAAGAAAGTATAAACTGTTTCTTCTTTTACTTGAACGTACACTTTCTTTGATTTTTGGGGGGCAAGTTGAGCTGATTGATAAAAAAACAAATCCTCTTCCAGGAAGTTCTAATATTTTGAAGATGATTAGTTGGAGCACAAAGAGAATAAACATTTACATGGAAGATTTTTTAAACTGTATCTGGGCCCAACCTTCCAGGTTCACCCTCAGAGAAGCTGACCTCAGCAACAGGAACCCAAGGCTCCTGCAGGCTATAACCCAGGAGACGGTACTGCAGCCCTCCAGGAGCCTCAGGCTTTCCTCTCCAGGGCTGCAGGGATGCTCAGGGGCTGGGAGGAGGTGGAAAGAGGATTGCTTTCTCAGGCAGAGGTTAATTAAAGAGGCATGCTACTGCAAAATATTTAGATTCACAGAAATTTCAGGGCTTTATCTGACAAAGTAAATGCCACCAGAATATTTCTGTCTGGCTTCAATAGGCAGTTCCATTTCCTCATATCTTACTACTACTGAATTTACTAAGCAAACACTGCATATTTTGGAATAAATACCTGGATCCACAGTGCCCGAAATCAATGGATGCTCCATTGACAACTGTGGGCTTTAGATTATAGACCCTTAAGAAGACATTACCTATTTCAAATGACCTCTTATTATGCAGCTAAAAGCAACCAGAGATAAGACATATTTGGAACTGATAAAAAGCCTTCAGAGCAGTGGTTCTCAAAATTAGACTTGCAGCCTCAGGTTGGGGTGTGAAGAGGTTTTTCTGCAGGGTCACAATATATTCTACAAACTTAAGATCTCATTGTGAAGGAAATTACTTCTAGCTCTTCTGGCAACAAAGATAACCTTCAGAATGTAAATATCTGAAGCAGTTTGGTTTACGGAATATACAATAGTAGGGAATACTCAGTTCATGATGCTTTCTACAAGGATAGGGAAATTATTCTATTCTGATATAAATACAAAATAACAAATCTGTAAGTGTCAAATATAGGTACAATCCAACCAATCACGATGTGGTAAACTATTTCAGCTGGGTTTCTGTTGTTGAAACAGCACCAAAGTTTCTGACACAACTCAGAGTGCAGATATGCTGTGAAAGACTATAGGATGGGAACGGCTTGAATTTAGAGTTGCCTAAAGATTATTGAGTTTAAGTTTCAAATATCCTGGTTGATTAAAGAAGAAAAGTTTATGACTAGAAACTGCCACTGTTTAAAAGTTGTAATGCAAAGAAGCATTAAAATAGTCACAGGAAAGTTTCATAGGAAATTGGGAGTTCACTGAAGATGGAAGGGCAAAAACTACAAACAACTTAATCCTTCACCAAGAACAAGGCTGTGTTCATCCACAAATATCCTGCTCTCCAGGACAAAATTTCACTACACGCAAGAAGATATCCTTTAAGGTGACTGGTAATATACTTCAGGGGCTGAACTGCATAAGCACTTACCAGCCCATATAGCTAAAACTGAAGAACTATAATTCTAACTTAAAAGCAATGGTCATGTACAAGAGGCATCAGATGATCCAGTCCTTGTCCTCCTCATCAAAACCACAATCTGATGCCTATTGAAGTTAACAGGTATTATTCAGCATGGCTTTCTCACTCTCTATTTTTTTAACAAAAGACCTGAATTCTCAGTGCATCAATGGAAATTAATGCACACAGAACTTAATCTCTTCAGAGGTCTAGATTTTCTTCCGCTGTAGTTCAAAACACTTGTTGCTAAAAAGGTCTTTGATCCCTGGTTTGTAGGAGACTAATCTATGGGGAAATGGAACTGGCATTAAAAGGGAGTAAGAGGTGAATTTTAGAGAAAAAACTATCCTAAAGGGAAAAGAAAGGTATCTGGAGAAACAAGCAGATTAGATCAGTGTTCAAAGCACTGAATAACATACTCTGATTTCAGTAATTCACATCAGTCAAGCATTTGGTCCAATATCACTGAACTGAGTTGTTGTCATAAAACACAGAAAGCAATTCAAGACAAACCTAGGGAGGGCTGTAAAGAAACAAGGGGAGTAAAGAGACAAACAGTTCTGAGAAAGGGAAACGGGAATGAACCCAGCAGAAGTGGCCTTTCCCTGCTCTGTAGATTTTCCAAGAATAAACCTATTTAAAGAATAAAATTATTGCAAATCTGTCCCTACAGTTACTGTAGTGATAATGAAAGCCATTAAAATGAATATTTGATAAATGAATAAATGAATAAAAATGAAGGGAATAAATGAATGGTAAATGAATATAAATACTAAATGGTGAAAATTAAATGAATAATTCTCTTAAATGAATAAATCCGCTGTGCTTCAGTTTGTTAGTGCTCTCCACAGATTAAATTCCTCTTAAACAGCATCTTGAAAGGAGTTTACATTGCACCACAAGGATATATATACTGGGGGTTACCAGGATAATGGAAAGTAAACATCTGCATGAGTGCCATTGCTTGGTTTCTTTAGCACGCACCAAAACTGACAATTTAGTTATTAGTTAGATTTTACAGTTAATGCAGTCAGTGGCTGTTGCAGAGGCAGCAATATCTCAATTTTTGCCTGAGTTGTTTAATTCTCTTACAGCAACTGTGTATTTCCTCTACTGTTATTTATTAAACACTGGTATTCTTGGCATTGTACAAGACACAAATATCAGTATGTTCAGAGAGCACACAGTCTAGAAGTCAAAAGAGGAAGACAAGAGTTGAGAAGAGGGAGATAGGAAGATTGTTCAACGCACCAGTAGCTCTTCAAAGAAAGAGGAAAAAGGAAGAATTGACAAAGCAATTATTGAATGTACAGGGGAAGAAATATTCTGAACAGGAGGCCAGAGCTATATAGTTTGCAGACAGGAGTAAAGGAATAGATACGTAGGCTAGGTAAGCAACTGAAAGATGGAATGAAATGGTCAGAAAAAAAGAAATATTTCTCAGCAGTCAACACAATTAAACTAGAAAAGAGTTCCCTAATTCACATTGCTATTACTGAGAAGGTTAATCTGTAGAAGGCCCAAACTTCAGTCCTTATTCGACCCAGACCCTCAGTCACTGGAGGCTGCTGGAATCGAGAACAATAAACTTGTACCCCATCACCTTTGTCATTCTATTAGTATCAATATTTGTGTGCAATTGCCTCCTTATTCCCTTTCTCAAGTATTTCTAGCGCAACCTGCTGCGAGGACTGAAAGCAGAAGTTTGACTATGGACCTTGTAGAATCTACTGAGAGAAACTTATTTTTTTGTCATTTAAAAGAAAAATGCAGCTCAACTCCACTGGGAGTTTTTATAATTTTTAGCTCTGGAAAATTAAACTATCCTTATGCTGTACAAAATGTTCCCTTTCTTCCACTCTCTCACTGTTAAATTCTGAGTGGTCTGCAGAAGCACAGGTCTCAGTAACTGAGGAACACGGCAGTCAATACAAATAAAACCCCACAGTATACATTAGCATATACCCCCTGAATGTCCCTAACAGATGAAATAAAGAATTGCTTTAATTTCTCAGATTTAAGCACCAGATTTATTCTATTTACAATCAAAAATTTTATCTCTCTGTAAACCAAACAATTTAAATTCTGCTCCAGATTCACATAAATCTCAAAATAATACTGCATACCTGGAACTCTGAAAAAAAAGTAAAACATCAATCCCATTTTAAACTGCTGCTGCATATTTTACTTCACTTCAATTCTCTTCTCATCCACTGGAGGAGATGCAGTAAGCAAAGGAAAACAACTAAAGCCATCATGTGCTTCTGATATAACTGCACCCTGCTTTGCACAGCTGCTGTTGTTTGATCACTAATGTCATTGTTTCTTAAGTAGGTCTCACTGGGGAATTAGGCTTGTCTTTTTGGTAGCTACTAAGTTAAACCTGTAACCTTAAGTCAATAACAAGTCTCATGATGAGGTCCCTGTATTTTGAACTAGTGCTTCTCATTCAGAATGTAGTTCTTTCCTTCGCTGTTTCTTTAACAGAGCTTAAGGTTTGTAACGCAACAGAAGTCTTTTACTTGTCAGTTCATAATTCCTTCTTATTTGATATCTTGTGTAGCCTCTATACCCCAGTTCTGAAAACAGATATTATAATACATATTCCATACATCATAACAAAGACAATTTCAAATACAAAAATATGCATAAAAATGGCTGAGCAATCTTACGATGTCCCCTTTTGCCACGGAAGGAGCCAAGACCTGCTTCCCAGTATTTCCTAGCCTTGATATTTAAAATAAAATTACTAGGTTAAAACAAGCAGACATCAATTAAGCCAGAATAACAAATACGATGCTCACAATCCATTAAGCATGACGTGCTTAGCCCTGTTAACCCTGTTTCCTTTTTCTGACTCTTAAAAACTAGGACCTGGCCAGTAAATACTTGGTATCTAGCTATCTGTTTCTCCCTCTCCCTATTTATCTAGGCATCTGTTGTCTTGGTAAATTTACAGGACTAAAGTTACACTGGATTTCACACCTGCCAGAATGTCTACGGCCTTACAGCAGCAGTTTTATTTGATTGGTTAACTTGGCTTTGAAGCAGTAACTGGGAAAGACATATTAATAGTCTTAATTCTCTGCACCACATTAGAAAACATTTTTTTCATTATCTTTGTTATCATTCTATTTTTTGCCAAGCCGCAAACCTGTTGATATCCCTCAAACTCTTCAACTCTAAGTTAAAAGAAGATTGATTAGCAAAAAATTCTGAAATACGAAGCTCCATGCAATCTTATTTACTCATTGAATGCCAAAAAGCCATTTTGTGCTCCTCATTCCCTTTTATAGCTATTGACTGAAATGTTGCATCAGTATCAATTAGGGGGATTTGAAATGGTGAGAATGGTGGAGAAGCAGAGAATGAGATTTCATGATCACATCAAAGCCATAAATATTGTCATTCTTACTCTTCTAATGTCCCTGAAGCTTTTTTTAATAGTTAATTGATTGCTAAAAATCTTTAAGATTCATTTAATTTTCAAGAATGTGACCTTGTTAGTATGTTGCAAGGCTTTTTTTTTTTAACACCAAAGTTATATATTATGTGGCATGAATTATAAAGCAGTTGTCATGGAGATGTTGCTAATGCAGGAGGCTATATGCTGTGTACTGTGAAAACTCCAGAGCATATCTGTTTACAAGCACCTTTTCTGAATGCCTTGCAACTGGTGGTTAGAATATTACTGGGGTAGTTTATTGCACTATGCCTGAGTGTTGTGCTATCACAGTGATATATCCAGGTAGCTCTCAATTTACACCTGCTTAAACATTACACTGGAAATTTTAGTGGTATTCAAAGACCATAATGAGACAGTGATTTGAAATATATAGAATTGCTTTGAAGCTTATGTCTTCTCAAAGAAATGTAGAAATTACACAGAACTGAAACAAGTAATATTAAGAGCTTGAGATCTAGGACTTCTTTTGTTTCTTTCATACACCAGTATTTATTACTTTAGCTAAAAAGCAGTAGGCTTACAAAAGCGATCTTAATGAACCAGTGCCTGCAATCTGGTGGCTCAAAATTGCTTACCTCTGTAAGATTTTGGTAAGTAGGTTACAGAACTGTTTCCCTCTGTTTGCACAGCTGTGAAATGGGGACATTTATGCCTAATTATCTTTATAAACTGCTTTAGAGCTCTCAAGATTGAAAACACTATTTAGATGCTAGAAAAAGAACACCTCTATCTCAAAAGTTTGTCAAAAGGTAATATTCACCCATCTTTCTTAATAGTTGTACTTTACTGTACATGTATATAGTGATAATAATCTTAAGTAACTTTTATTCTTCAAGCGTCATATTCAGTCCTTAACACTCAGTTTGGCAATGTTTTTGCTTGCATGTTACCAAACAGAAGAAGCTGGCATGTAGACTTAGTTTTGTAAGACAAATGTTTTTGAAGGAAGGTAACAGCAAAGTATCATTACCTTTCTATCTTTTATGGTAGTCCCTGTAGAAGTTACTGGGTTTTCTGACAGAGAAAACAAGATACAGCCTTACTGAAAATTGCTAAGTAGGTTTTGCATTAAGCATTAAGATCAGTATTTCATATTTTCATAAATATGTAGAAAATCATGATGCCTTGCAAAATGAAACTTAAGAGACCAGTTCATGAAAAAATTACATGCTCCATTTACTCTGGCCTCCTATGTACTTTATTTTTTATTAACTCACTTATCCTTTATATGCAGGAGACCATCTCTCTAATAGGTAACCCAGAAGGGTGGACTGCAGAATGGAGAGGGAGTAAGCCAAAACGGGCATTTGCATTTCCAGCACAGAAAGTACATTCAGAAATTCACCCCACATTAGAAAAGAAATGAACCATGCAGGGTTCTGTTGTTTTGAATGGTTTTTAGTCTAGATAAATGAACAAAACTGAAAAAAAGAGAAAAAAAGAAAAAAAGGGGCCAATCCTTCTAGTGGCTTTTGTGGACTGCAACATATGATTTACACACCCCAAACCACCCCTTTTATTGAAGAAGGGACACTGTACTTCCCAGATATTTTTTCTTCCCTCGGTTATTCCATGTTTTTCCTCCCTTTTTACTCTTGTGGACAACTTCCTTCTGAATTATACTAGCAGCTAGTTATGATCTCATTGCCCTGGTGGGACTCAATAACCAGAAAAAATTTCAGTTGGAAAATGCCTGTTCACGTGTTCTATGAGCAGGCAGGCATTGCTTTCCTCACCAGGTGAGGAAGAGTTATCTCTCTTCTTTTCTTACAGATGATAACTGATGTCAGCTACAGTTCTGTTGCAGAAAATTTAGTTTTAATATTAATCTCTTTTGGAAATTATCCAAATTTGTTAATACATGTGAACACAGCAAATGTCTCGCCCTTGTTAGACTTCTGCCTTCTATTAGCCCATGCTAACTACAGTGGATAAGACTGCCTTTTTTGCCCACTGGCCACTATTGAGCCTTATTGTTGTTTTTTTTTCCCCACTACTGTCAGTTTGTCTTCTGTGGTTTTGTCACTAACTTCAATGGACTGGGAACTCAACATATTCCTACAACTTCTCATGCAGATGTACAGAGAAAGATCTTACTCATCTGCTGAAATATTCTAATCTTTAATATGTGACATACATACTGGCAAAGTAACAAAAAACTTCTTAAAAGTTGTATGCAATGATTTTTCCCTCATTTTGCTCATGTTTGCTACTTCTAAAGAGACAAGCTAAGGAGAGAACTTGAAGATAAAAATACAATTAAACATTAAACAAGATGAGGCTAATCACAGTCTTTTCTCTGGCAAAAAAACCAGATTAAGTTAGAAATGGACCTGCCAAGGAAGGGAGCACAATATAAATGAATAGAATGCAGTCAATTTACTGCTAAGGATGATGAAGGAAAAGTCAACAAATAACTGTGAAAACACAGATTATTTTTTTTCATCTCTAATTTTTCATACTACAAAACAATACTTGGAAGTCATTGGCTACTTTCTGAACTTTATCATTACAGCACCCAAAAATAATCCTCACAGCAAACCATGATGTCATATTATCCACATTTAGTTGCAGTCTTGAAGGTATGATTTCATTTCTGTATTAAAACGAGCTAGGTTTTAATATTACCGGGCAGGACTGGATGTTAAAATACCTGAGTTATAATCCTAATCAAGGGACATCAATTATTTCAATTATCTTAAATAAAGTTTCATGTCCCTGGTTTGGGCTTGCTGTTTGCTGATTTCAGAAGATGCCGAAGACTCCATATGGCAAAATAAATAAGAAGAATCCTTCTCCCTTCTCTCCCCTGCTCCTAATGAAAGCCAACAGATTATGGCTCAGAACTGTCAGGAAGCTTGGTAGCAACGTCACGTGCTCTGCAATATTTACAGAGTCTCAAACTGAAAGGTAGTCACAGAATGGCAAAATATATTCTTATCAGAGAATATTAAACTTTGGTTTAATGTTCCAGTGCAATCTTCATATTCATCCTGTTAAAACATGGGTTACAATTTCATTGCACAGCTATAACGGAAAAAATTTGTTCTCTAGGTGTGAGAGCAAGAGCTGGATGAAATCAAAGCAAGACACAGGAAGCAGTGTGGCCTGATGAACTCTGATAATTACTACAGTTTCATGTGTTGGACTGGCGTAGACCCTCTTAACAGCAGAGCAAGAACGACACTAATTTTCATAAATTTCATTACAGCAGTAGTGCCTCATGCAGATTAGAATGTAATGCTCTGGAAACAGCAGTTAGGAACTAAGCAAATTTTTAGGCAAGCCTAACCACTGAGGGTGGGTGCCAGTCTTCATCCTGTAAGGCATCGTTTGTTCCCCCTGTGTCACTTCACAAGAGATCATGTACGGAACTGGAAAGACATTAAAGTTATTCCTACCATGTGATGGTGAGAGTGAATCATGATAGTTGTTCCTGTTGTGGAGCAGAAAATGGGAATGTGTGAATCTGTAGAGACATTAAAGTAATCATTAATCCTTTTCTACTTGTCAATCAAAAATGTTGTACTCTTGGGGTAAGAATATGTTTGGCTGAGAACAAGCTTTTAGTAAAATAGATTTGGCAGATGCATATTTGCAGATGCTCATGAAAGATGAATCATGACATTTCCTGACAACAAACACACCAAAAGTCTGTGCTGCTATCCTTTGGGTATTGCATCAGCTATATATACTGTATATGTATGCATTTGTGTATATATCAATCAAGCACTAATGAAGAAAATTCTTTGCTGTCTATATAAGAACACAACACTACCATAACAATGTCCTGGTCACAAGAAAAACAGTGACTAACATCTGAAAGAATTGAATAGATTCTTCAGAAAGGCTATGAATTGTGATCATTACAATGGTATAGATAAACTCTTTAATTATCTGTGATCATTATATTCTCATAGAAGATTTTAATTTTTATCACTAAACCTCATCAAAGAAGATTAATTAGCTAAAGATAATTTATCTGACATCAGCAAACACCTCCAGTGCAGAAGACATGAAAGGAAATGATGTTCTTATCCTACATTTGAGAAAAGAATATGAAATGACTGGCAAAATAAATGAATGAATAAATAAGTAAATAAATACAATTGAAAATGTCTCCCAGTTCAGTATTGCTTAACATTCCAATTTTATGTTATTTAATTATTAAGAGACTTGTATGAAAATCAAATCAAGCCAGCAAAAGGAAAACAAAGCTAATAAAAGGTAAGAGTAAGACAAAGTACACAGGAGAACACTAATGAAGATGTTAGATCAGTTTGAGCTGATACTCAGAACTACATCAGGTGCCATGCAAAATGTACCTAATCTCAGAGCATCTTTTGGATAGCTGAAGTTAAATTTTCCGCATCCAGTATTAAAGGTACAGGTACTTTCTTGTTTCAACATCACATATTTTTTATCTGTGAAAAAAGTTACAACTTCAAATTCATGTTGACAGCTAAAACAAAATCCCAAGAAAAACATACTGAACTGAACTTGTAGATTGATTCAGCCTCATTCATTCTTTTGTCTTTTTTAGTTTGGGTTTTTTTTAGGGATTTGTTTCAGTTTGCTTTCTGTGTTTTGGTTTTTATTTTTTCTTACTGTTTTCCTTTAAATAAATTGCTTTTGTAAGGAGGAAGAATCTGGCTATTCCTTAAAAACTTGTTACTGTAATATTTAAACATTAAAATTCTAGTATGCCTTTGAAGTTGAATGCTGCTACATGTACTGTACAAGCTGTGACCTCCCAGGTGGTATCTACTAGAGATCCATCTAGTCTGACCTGTTACAGATCCAGAGCATCAAATCAATATCAGTGAGAATTACATAGGCCCTCAAAACACAGAGCCTACTAATGTAACAAAGGTACAAATAAATTTGGCATCAAAGGCTTCAGTCTGTTGTATTAAGCTTTACAATACCTTTGTTCATTCTTAAGGATTTTTCCCTAAAACTAGATTTCTTTAAAATGGATTTAAAAGCAGATAACAGCAATGTATCACAGTAAATTTTTACTCACATTCATTCTACTTGAGCACAATAATTACATTTGACCAAACAGTACCTTCTAGACAATATCCAGCCTTGACATGAAGAAATCCACAAAGGCTATTTCTCTTGACTACATGTTCAGTAATCTTTTATGAAGGCATTTTATCTCATTTTTGCTTTGAAATGTTCAGCTGTATTTTCCAGAGGAAATTGCCACTACATTCACTGTCTTCCCAAGTAGGGGGAAGGATTAGGTACAATATTGCTATGATCAATGGGAAGCACACACCATCTTGGAACAATGATAAACCCTTGGTTTGTGGATTGAAGGTATTTTACCAGTATGGCTTTAAACAGATTGTGTTTGCTCACCATCACCCACTGTTTTTGTATTCAAATAGTCAGGACAATCATCGTTCTTTGCAGAAGTAATCAAGCTATGGTGCAGGATTCTGTTTCTGGCAAAGGAAGTTTATTTGTTATTAAGTATAATATATTGAAAGTCATAGCAATGCTGATGGGTCAGCACAGATGCCTTCCATCATGAGTTACTGAGATGCGTTTCTTCAAAAAAACCTCATAGATGAAATGTTTGCAGCTAGCTGAGGTTAATAAAGCTAGGTCCTTCATCATCTCAAGGAATGGAGCCAATAATGAGTAACAGAAATAATACCATAAATCATTCTTTATAAAGTAGGATTGACTATTATTTGCTAAAATGCCTTTCATGGTGAATTTGCATACTTTTACTTGTTGAATGACAATAAGCAAGCAAAGAGGAAGGGTCATGGGGAACACAAGATGGTAAAATACTGCTATCTACTACCGTATTTGATAGCAGGTATTGATTTACAGAATAAACTACCAAACAATCCTGCTTACAAGTTCAAGGGATATGGCTAGCATGAGAGTCTATTCATATAAGGAAACAATCTAAATCCCTGGCATTTTGAACAGTTAGCTGCTCAGAAAGACCTGGATACTCCTAAAATGAAACAGCATATATCTGTATGTTTTATTACTGCCCATCTCTTACCGTAACTCTTGCGCCAGTATGTAGGGGTAGGTTTTGCTCACAAGATGGCAGTGTTGATTATTACACATTGCTTCACGGAGCCTTCCTCTAGCAAAAGATCTCTGTGCTGCTGCCCAGGAAAAACCACACAGGGTGGCATTCCCCAGAGGGCTGCATCTCCACACCTGCTTACCCATAAAGCAGATCATCTGACCCATCACACTGCATATTTGCTACCATAAACCCTCAGGATTAAATACACAGCACTCATCTAAATCTCTGAACATCCTAATATCCAAACAATGTCGATCCTTTTTTTCCAGTTCTTACTAATTTTGATGTCAATAGAAAGCATTTTTTTTCCATCCTTGCAGATGGGTTTTCCCCTGTAGAGAGCAAGGATGGTCTCTAAAGAGGTAGGATTCCAAGTTTCCAATCTTTCTTACATTTTCTTTAGCAGCCAAACGTTCCACATGATTAACGCAAATGATTATCAATGGCTATTTGCAATGCAGATATGCTTAAGTAGTTTTGGAGACCCTGTACTGAGCAACATTCAAATCTCATAGGACTCTTTTTCTGGACCCAAGAGATTGCATCCTCCTAAATACACTCACAACAGATAAGAACTGAGGCATTTTCTGTTTAAACTCAGCAGTGCTTCTTTACCTGCCAGTGGCACTCATAAAAATCAAACCGGTTCAGAGGACATTTATCCAGCTCTTCTTCACAGGTTGAGAAGCAAGAGGTCTATCATTGCCACTGAACATTATGGTATGTTTTGGAGAATTGCTTAAAATGCAAGAAAGCAAAAGGGCCTGGAATTCAGTAACATTTATCCAAGTCCAAAAGAAGAGACCAGGATTTTTAATGAAGATTGACAACTAAGGGAGATTTGTGTCAGTAAATGAGAAAATAAAGCATTTGGAAAAGGGAAATTAGACTTTTTTTTTTACTAGTGAGCCTAAGTTAACTGCAAAGACGTGGCAGAATGAACAACCATGCCAGAAACAGTCAAACGTACAACTAGAGTTGCCAAAACAAGTTAATAGAGCTTCTGGCTGCAGGTGGTGTTCTGACCTACTACATTCATCAAGGCATGGAGAAACACCCAATATAAACTAAGGCAAAACTGACAGATTCCCATCATGCAAAAAATGAACCACAGGAACAATGTTTCTTTCAAACCTCAAGCATTAAAGATTCTTTCATTTACCTGCTGTAAAACTGAAAAGTGCTCACTTACGCATTCCCACTGATCTGTCTCCAATAACAAAAGTGATTTTTAAGGAAATTAAATTTGCAGTGTTTACTCTTGAGCATGACATGCAAGATGAAGCTTTTCTTAAGGAGCTGCTATGCATCCAACAAGAAAACATTTGATTTGGACACTGAAACAAAAACATTTAGCATTGTAATGATAGTAAGACTTCCACTTCAATCCCAACAGCAACAAAATTCAAAGTCCTGGCTAAGACTGCGTCTGTAATGCAACCAGTTCTGCTTACACATTGCAGCACTGACTGCACCTGGAGCTTCAGATCACTCATGTTTGGTGTCACTTGTAGTCTAACACAACATACTAAAACCAGAGTTGCAGTCCTAAACTTGCAATTTCCTGCTTGCATGAGTAGTTAAATATTTACTGTTAACTTTAGTAAAGAGTTTATATTAAATTAATTTATCACCTACATGATACATGTTTTGAAGGACAGATAAGTTATTTGAATGTTAAATCTTCTCAACTACTGTGGTGATCAGAAGGCTGAAGCTATCACAGCTTTACAAAGGCATTCATGTATCCCTTCCTACTGCCAAGGGGGAGCTCAGGGAGGAAAAAGTACTTCTCGTTCACCGACAGAACTCAACACTGTGGTTGCTCAACTGCAAGGGCACTTCTTCTGCCTTCCATTGCCTCCCATGTAGTTGTTTCTCTGACACTTCCTCTCATGAAATGATTTTCAACAGAGCACTGTGTTCTGAATCCATCTGAGCCAATGGCCCTGGCTTGGATTTTGTCATCTCTGTTTTCCTTCCACCTCTTCAGTCATCAAGGCTGCCAGAGCATCTGCCATGCCCTTCCCCTGCGACAATGACAATGGATTCTGACCTTGCTTTCCTTTTCTTTCTTGTTCGTCTTACAGCATCTGCATAGGTATCTCTAGCCAAAATCACAAATTTCACTGGTGCCTTAGGAACATATTTTTCTACTCCAGACCAATCTCATCTGGCCAAATGAAAGTATCAGGTGATAAACATTCTGGGATAAGAAGGAGCTTTTTTGTGTGTGTGTGATTATGCATTTAATTAATTCTGGCTCCTCACATAATTAATAATGTTTAGTGATGCTAATAGATGCCACCATAACAGAACACAAATTTGGTGTTGCAGTATGCTGGAACAGGCTAGCCTCTCTTTAATAACTTGCTACCCTCTCTTTTTAATTACTGTTCCTTTCCCGCTTCCCAGTCGATTGTCCATTTCGTGCCCTGCACAATCTGTACCTACAGCACAGGCTGAGTTCCTACTGACATCAGTGGGGATTCTGAATTTAGACTCTGCAGTGGAGATCTGAAGGGTGCACTGGTGGGGAGAAACTTGCCTTTGGCTACTGCATGCATGACTCACTACAAGTGGTATTTCAGATGCCCCAGATTATGACCTACTTTACTGTGTATTACTCAGAGAGAATGAGTAAGACATTTCTGAGGCTGAAACAAAACAGTATTTTCTGTGGTAGCAAGGAAGGAATGCTTTCTTGAACAATAGATAAATTTTGGAATTCTTGTATCAATGATTAAAATTCCCTGGGGTCACTGTGCAAAGTCTCCTGAAGAATCAAATTGATTTTCATATGCTACAAATCAGATCTGTGGTCTTTAACTGAAATGCAAGGTGCATGTTTCCATACATAAGGGATCATCTAGCTGATGAAAGACCAAATAGGCCTCCATAAATAGCTACACTGTTTGGCAAAATTACAGGATTTGTGGGTAATTCGTTCAGTACTGGTGCCAGAAGTACTGTTTTCAGCCTATTCTACAAACCTTGTGTGGAACAGGCCTTAGAGTCAGACAATGATTTAAGCATGTCCCTAAGTGCTTTGCTGATGTAATATCATAGCTCCATTGAAGTCACTGGAAGCCTTTCCCTGACTTTTATGGGCTTTTCATAACATCTTCTATGATTCAGTTTTCCAGGTATAAAATGTGAATATGAATAACAGCTCTTTCTTTCTATTATTTGTCAGGTCTATTTTAGACTGGAAACTCTTTAGGGCAGACTTGTCTTTTATATGCAGGTCCTGTGCATAGAACAATGGCCCCCCAGCTCTGGAGGGGAACTAAGTACTACCATAATATTATGCTCCAGGTCAAACCAGTCTTAATTTATGGATGCTCAAAGGCCCATGCTATGTAGAGGGCCAGGCTAAATCACCAAACTGGTTCCTCTTCTCACTCTGGAATTTAATATGAGTAACTGGGATAGAGCTAGTGAAATGCAAGACCAGCTCTGTTTTTCTGCTGCTACTGCAGTTCCTCTGGCTCTGTGTACATGTGTGGATTCATACACCCATGTAGATTAAACTTGCCACTTAATAAGCAAATCTTGAAAGAACTGTAGCTCAGGTTTTGAAAAAGTTTTGGAAAAATGAAGTAAATACTTCAGTGTGTGGTTGCTCTGAAATCAGTGGGAATATATCAGCTCTTCCAGGAACTGTATGGCAAATTTGTGGACTGAACACTCTTCATGTAGGTCTTAACCGCTGCATTAATCTTCGAAGACATCTGAGACAGCTTAAAGGAATTTCTTCTTACTCCCTTTAACATTGTAATATACCTGTGTTGACCTCTTTTTAACCATATACTGTAATATAATATGAACATCAGTATGGGGGAATTCATAAAACATCAGCATTTTGATCTGCAATGCTCTTGGATCAAAAAAAAAAACAAACCCCAAAACAGTTTCTACAGGAAAAAAATGCCATGTTCAGTTGCCTGTATAATCTGCAAATGAAAGGCTGAGATAAGACACTGAGTAAGGAAAACACAAAATAAGAATGTTTTCCATGCAAATGAGCTTCATTAATACAGAAGATCCTTATCTGGACCACTTAAAAGATTCCATGTGGGTGGATTTTTCTGCTGTGAGAAGTAAGGTTTTCTTTTGCAATCAGCATTATATAAACTATTGGCATCTCCTAGATTGTTTATCAATATAAGTGTAAAATGAAAATTAGTTGCAAAGACTAAAAGATTTAATCTGTTTTAATTATGTTAAGATTTAAAATACAGTATATAAAATATTATATTCAGGCTACCTCATCAACCTAAAATGATGGTTAGACTTCTAATTTTGTATGTTTTCAATTTTTTGTGTTATTAAATGGCCTTACCCAACTTGCACTTTATTATTTTAAATTTCGACTGATGGTAGGAATACAGTATTCTAATTGGATAATAAAAATTCTAATGAGTTAGAATAATCAATCACAGAAGGATGACCATTCTGAATAAAAATTAGGAGTTTCCTATTATAATTCAATCACTACCAAATACTTCCACCTAAAAATTGGATGTAGCTTTATCTTAGAGGTTCATACTAATGCCTTCACGAACCTCAGAAAGTGACATTGGCATTTCTGCTAAAATATCTCCAGTATATTTAAGAGCTTATTTAATTTGGTCGTAAAATTCTACTCTGGCTAGTACAAATGTAAGAGACTTAATAATGATTACAGGGTGACAACACACTGTAGTAATTACTTCCAGCTTCAACATTTTTGCAAAATTTTAGCACCAGTCTTTTCAAGACCTGCTTGTTTGAATGGGAAATTTAACCTCAAAATTACAAGAAGCAAGAGTTTTGTCTAAACCCCACTGAAGTAACAGAAAGACTTACAGGGATTGCAACAAGCTTTTTAGCAGATAGAAAACATATAGTATCTCAGATACAGAATTTGTTCCAGAAAACATTCATCTGGCACACCATACCTTTCTTAGTTCTTAGATACAGGTATGGTATTTTTAGAACAGGATTTTCAGAGCATGGACACATAAAAATGGCTTATCAGTTATGAAATAAGAGTTAGCACGAGTTTAAGAATAAACCCAGACCTCCGGGGCCATACTACTACTATTACTACTACTACTACTGCTGCTGCTGTTAAGGCATGAGGTAGTATCTAGACTTCCAGTGCTATTCCAGTAACTATCCTGCTATATGGAACTTCCTCTACTGATATAATGCATACATGAAAAAGAGAAAAACGTTCCGATTCAGCTCAGATTTTGAAAACTCCATGACATTTTTACTTTGAAAATGCATTAGAAAGTGAGGACTTTTGATAAACTCAGTCTGAAGAGATGATTCTTACTAATCTACATATAAATAAAACAAGCCTACAGAATCACTTAATCACCAATGTGACTGCAGCTGCCTACCTCAGATCCTTTCTTCCTCAATATCACTGTAGAAAGTACTCTTCTATAACGTACTCTTTAAAAATTACAGACACATATAGACACATACACACACACATAAAGGAATGACACATGGTTTTTTGTTTTTTGTTTGTTTTTTTTTTGTTGTTGTTGTTGTTTTTGTTTTTGTTTTTGTTTTTTTTGCATTTGATCACATCCTAAATTATAAAGAAAGAATCCAAAATAGCATAAATCTTAATAGGGTGTTTTTTTTGCACTCTGCTTTCATTTGGTATATGCAATAGATCTCTTACAGTAATTGTTACTAATTTCTTTTTCCTGTATATAAATACTTTAATACTTACAAATGAGGCAACAAAGAAAGTCAATTTGACATTTAATGTTCCACACAGAAATCACAGACACTCTGCCAAGGAATTAATTAAAATTACAGTCACATAATAATGACACCAACAATAAATACTCATATACAGGTAATAAATTAACTCATTAATTCAGCCAGTACACAGTTGTAAATAACTATACGAAAATAACAAACATTTTATATCAGTGCTTTAAATGTTATCTCCAATTTTAATACTGAGTTTCCTTCCTTGGTTGTTCAAAATAATTATGCTTTAATGGGATGTTAAAATGTAAATTTATTAAAGAATCTGGAATAAATTGGTTGGAAACTTCTTAAAAACACTTCAAAAAGATTCACAGGCTTTTTAAAATTCTGCCTTACACATGAAACCAAAAATCACAGAATAAAAGCCTTGGATGTGTGTTTTTACATGCCTGCATAGGTGTAGGGGGAGTGTGTATATATATATATTATATATACACATAAATATATAGACACACACATACCTGCTTGTTCAAGCATCTTTCTTCCAAATACGTTTCACTGAGGGATGAAAGATCATTCCTTCAAAACATTTTAGGAAGAAATTGTACAGGAAATTGTATTCTTTTTAGGAAGAAAAAAATATAGGTGACATTGTAGTGGGGGTCTGCTACAGGCCACTGGACCAGGAAGACCAAGCGGATGAGGCCCTCTACAGACAGATAGGAGCAGCCTCACGTTCACAAGCCCTGGTCCTCATGGCGACGTCAA
>NW_009624758.1:39999-44236 GCF_000690535.1 Cariama cristata | reverse complement strand
GGGGAATGTGAAGCTCAAGGGCAGCCTTGGCTGCAGTGACCATGAAATGGTGGAGTTCAAGACCCTCAGGGCAGCGAGGAGGGCGCACAGCAAGCTCACTGCCCTGGGCTTCAGGAGAGCAGACTTTAGCCTCTGCAGGGAGGTGCTTGGTAGAAGACCATAGGATAAAGACTGGAGGGAACAGAGGCCCAAGAAAGCTGGTTAATATTCAAGGATCACCTCCTCCAAGCTCAGGAGCTATGCGTCTCAACCAAATGGAAGCTGGGCAAAAACATCAGGAGGCCTGCATGGATGAACAAGGAGCTCCCGGACAAACTCAAACACAAAAAGGAAGCCTGCAGAGGGTGGAAGCAAGGACAGGTCGCCTGGGAGGAATACAGAGAAATTGTCCGGGCAGCCAGGGATCAGGTTAGGAAAGTTAAAGCCCTAATAGAATTAAATCTGGCCAGGCATCATCAAGGGCAACAAGAAAAGCTGCTATAGGTATGTTGGTGATAAAAGGAAGATCAGGGAAAATGCAGGCCCTCTCCGGAAGGAAACGGGAGACCTGGTTACCCGGGACATGGAGAAGGCTGAGGTACTCAATTACTTTTTTGCCTCGGTCTTCACCGGCAAGTGCTCCAGCCCCACGACCCAAGTCACAGAAAGTAAAGGCAGGGACTGGGAGGATGAAGGAAAAGGATTTACTGGTACTGTCTTTGCTAGGGAACTTAACCAGAGATTCATCTACATACACTGTAGAATCACATCTGTATTGGCAGAAACCATGGCATACTCCCAAGCTACCAGTCAAGAACGGTTTTACTCCCATCACACTTATTTATTGCAAATGACTTACTGGATATTTAAAACGGTATCTAAACTGAAATAGAATATCACTAACGTATATAAGGGAGATTTAGATTGTCCCGTATCTTTCACTGTAGAGAATACATTTCTTTAAACAACCTGCCCTATTTTACGCTTAATATTAAAATAGGCCTGATAAAGTAATGCCTTTGAGCATCTTCAAAATCTAATATTTAGTCCACGTACACAGCTTCTTCACAAATGTTTTCTTTCCTACCTTTTAGTGAAAGTGTGCTACTTTTTAGCAGGACTGACAGATTCTTCATTTAAACCATAACCAACATTTTTCTGTTGTTATTAATCCATAAATTGTCCAGGCCATGCTTTCCTCATAATAAAATATATTTTAAACAAGTTAGTTATCTCAAGCTGAAAAAATGTGAACTAGTTTACTGCCATTTCTATTTTAAGTATAGAAATCAGTTTGGTACTTATCGATTTGGTAGAACAGTTTCATTAGTAAAGTGTACAAAAAGTAGCGATGCACCATTCTTTCCCTGGGCCTTGTTCTGAAAAAAACATTCTACTGTATGGTCACAAAATATACTAAAAGCTTTCAAAGATAACTAAAAATTAGGTTCTGCCTAAAATTGCAGTTACTTTGGCTGCCTTGACTGTATCTTTATATAATAAAAATACATATCATAAAAACATCATAATCTTTTTAATGCTAAGATTACCATTTCATTGGTAGGAATGAAAAGACGACACTAGCAATTCATTTACAAATATATCCTGTGTCCAACAATAGCCACATTCTTTACAGAAAAGTGCAAAGATCTCAAAGTTATCAATTACAGACAAATTGGTATATAGCATTTTTTTTCCTAAACATCTTAGTCAATAACTTTACCAGCTAAAGCATAAACTACATTTCTTTGCTACAACTGTTTTCCCATCTAATATGCCATTGTATCATGCAAGCATCCAATACTATGTGTGTGTGCAATAGAATCAGAAATTATAGTTACAGGCATGATTTTTTTGCCATTTGCCTGAAAAAATATTATAAAACTAATGTATTTCCAGAGAAAAAATTGTATCAGAGAGGATAAAGAACGATTTTCAAGCTATGGGACTAATGTTCTGTTGGTCAATAAAGCTAAAACGATTTGTATAAGTTGAGGAATTTGCTAGCAAGTTCTCTTTAAGTGCCCTCCTGATGGAGATGATGTAAGGGGAAATTTAAGAACAACATAGATGTCTTGTTTCCATAGCAGGGGAAGGGAACTGGCGAGCCAAGACAGGCTGATAAGCTTTCTCATAATTTGCTATTTCAGGTAAAGGGAACCAATGAACTGGGATAGACCTTAACATAATATTGTACCATAGTAGCAGAAAGGGGATCATTAGAGCCAAAATGGGCCATGGTATAATTTTTGCTAACCCTGCAAAAATACATTTGGCATTACTTATGGTGAGACAAGAACTAACTAAATTGCTGATTTAGCGTAACTATAAGGCCTGAGAATATCTATAAACTGTGGTGGAACTGCTGAACTAACAAATGGCTGATTTAACACAATAAATAGCACATAGAAAAAATAATGCAGTAACAGCATAGTTAAGACAGCTGCAGAATGAGGCGAAAAGGAACTGTTTGAAAGGAATATTGCCTTTGGAATATGGAATTCAAAAGGTAATGTGGAATATTGAAAAGGGAAAATATGAGACTTGGTTTCAGGAAACCAGTTTCCCAGAGAAACAGAGAAACTTCTGTACTTGGAAACTGACTCAGCAGAAACAATGACCTATCAGCCTGGGAAACTGAGGAAGTAAAGATCAGAAGGCCATAGGTTATAGACCCTTGAGGGCATGAAAGAGAAGTCAGAAAACTACCAAGATGGGATCAGCAGAAGCAGATCAGCATTAAAAACCCTTGCTGCTAAGAATCAACTGCTATAGAAGCCAACACTTTCTCCAGGAAACCTTGGGATGAGAGGTGGGATGCCACTGGGAGCCCCGTGCTGTGAGCGCGGACTCTAAGGACCAACAGCTGTGCCTGGTAGGCCACAGTGGGTTGGGAGAGCTCGAGGATTTGGGAATGCTTGTCATAACCATGACACTGTGCCTTTAATATTTCTGTGGCTGTATGCTGAGTAGTTTGCTATAGCTGTCCATTACCATTATCGTCATTAGAGTTACCTCGTAAGACTGTTAGAGCCATTTGCCATCCACTGCCATTCTTGTAATTACCTCAGTATCCTAATTGTCTATTGTTATTGATTGCTTATGGCTATCCGTCTCACAGTTAAATATTGATAAATCATAGTTGCATTTGGTACTGCCATGCTTAAATTTATACAAGCTATTAATCAATGTAAGTTCTTAAAAGCTGTCCTATATACTTCATGTAGCCACAGTCCCTTTATTCACTTCATGCTATGTTGTCCACTCCCCTCTTTCTCCACTTACACAACAAATTAGGCAAAATCATTTGCCACTGTGTATGGAAATTACCCCAGTCAGGTACTCTTTAGAAAAAAGATAAATTCCTAGCTAAATATGTTGTGATCAAAATTAGAGCTAACACAGGAGATAGATACAGAAATACAAAGGAAGAGAGTAATGTAAGGATTGTAAGAGTCACTATGTATTTCTTAAAACTCTGGTCCCCCGATCACTGAATGAGTTAGATTTTAGCCAACACAAGTCACACTATGTAAAACACAAGTCACACTATGTAAAACACAAGTCACACTATGTAAAACACAAGTCACATCTATTTTAACATTCGTCTACAAGGCTGGCAGAGGACAGGCCTGAATAAAGAGGTAGTGTGAAGGGGAAAACAGTATATGTTGAGGGCACCTTGAAGAGCAGTAGGAAAGTGGAAGCGTAAGGTTGCCTCTCCACAGGGAGCAGTCACAGGAAGAAACACGCTGAAAGGAGCCATCTTGAGAAGGCGGCTGTTAGCTATGCAGCTTAGCCTACTCAGAAATAGACACGTATATATTGCTACATTATTTTCATTGCCGGCTTATAGACAGAGACTATAACAAACTCTGGATGTAAGACCGGCAAAATAGATTTTACTATGGTTTTGGAAGACTGACCTTCTCTTTTTCCTGCTAAGATGGTAAGTCCTCTGTCTATCCTTCTTTCTTCAGAGAACAATTACTTCAGTCACATAAAAGAAAGGCAGTCATCGACTTAAGTATCTTACAAAAGTTGCTATGTCGGCAGTTGTACTGGGTGTTGATGGCGAGGCACTGCAGAGGCATCTGTGAGGAGAGGTTGGTGCTGGCCCATGCCAGATACAGCTGGTTCCAGCCGGCTCCACAACAGCCCCACTGCAGGGCACAGCTGAAGACTGTCAGCAATGCCGGTGGCACCTCTGGGAAAGTGTATTTGAAAAAGGGCAAAATGCTGCCCAGTTGTGAGGGAA
>NW_009624758.1:31726-39982 GCF_000690535.1 Cariama cristata | reverse complement strand
GAGTGTGAGTTCTGTAAGTCCCCAGGTCAGAGAGGGAGGAGGTGGTGGTGCAGGTGCCAGAGGAGGTTGTCCCTGCAGCCTGTGGGGAGGTATGCATGCAGCAGGGCATGGAGGGCCCCATGGCAGAGCAGGGGAAAAGTGTGAGGAGAAAAGAGCGGCAGAAAGGAGCTGTTACAAACTGACCGCAACCCCCATCCCCCTGCGCTGCCTGGGGGCATGTTAGGAGATGGGGGGGGTGAAGCTGAGCCTGGGAAAAAGGGGTGACAGGAAGGTGTTCTTTAATTTTTGTCATTGTCTCTCACTATCCAAATCTATTTTAATTGGTAATATATTAATTTTCCCCAAGTTGAGCCTTTTATGCCTGTGACAGTAATAGTTAATCTCCCTGTCTTTACGCTGACCCACAGCTTTTTCACATCATTTTCTCCTCCTCTCCTGTTGAGGGGGGGGTGAGAGGGCTGGGTGGGTGCCTGGCCACAGTTCAAGGCCAACCCACCACCACCACCACCACACTTGCAGAGATGTATTAAGAGTGTGTCTTGGTACAGTGACTTGTGAAGGAAAGGCTTGCATGAGAATGGGAGTCAGATAACCTATCTTGTAACAACTAACTTTCATGTACTGGTATACAATGAATCCATCAAATATTTTAACTAAAAGAAGGGAGTATTTTATTTCCACTCACAGGAAATTATATTGTAAATGTGTGACTAACTTTTCTGGAACAAATCCTTTGAACTGTTAGACTACTTTTTCTACATTTGCACCCACACCAATTTTCTTCAGGATAGGAAATTTTCAAACTACAATAAAGAGAAATCAGAGGGGTTTTTTGTTAGTCTGACACTTAGAATAGCTGTATAATATTAAGTACAGTTGACACAAAGCATGTCTTGAGAGCAGCTGAAAATACTCAGTGCAGAGAAAGTACCACTTTTCTGCCATGCCTTGGTCTTTTTTTGTTAAATCTGCTTTCAGTCTGCCAGGATGAACTAACAAAGAAAAAGAGTAGAGGAAACTACCTGTTTTGTTGTTTTGTTTGTCTGTTTTTTTTTTTACTTTTAAAATTTGTCATATACCTGCGTTATTTCACCAGCCAGTCCTCAAACCTTGCCTTGAAGCTACTGACTTAGGACCAAATTCTCTCAGTAAGCAGTACTGTAGTCATTGTAACTGGCAAGCCATTCCTGCAGCCATGGTGACAGAGGGCATCAGCGGAAGCTTCCAGGAGATGAACATGTTTTTAGTTGACGGTTAACCAAATTTATCTCTGCCCTGAATGTTACTGATGAGAAACTACAGGCGAGGCATGAGGTAGTGTATTCTGATCAACAGTAGAAGTACTATCATTAAAGGCCCCTGGAATCAGTCCATTGATTCCCTCCCTGCAGAGTACCAACTGAGAAGTTGAAGTTCATTAAAACTGTAGCTTTGACTAGCCTGTCTGGAAATTACAATTCTGGGTTTATTACATAATGTATTCCTCTGATGTATATTTTACTTATCATAGATTATGAATTAATAGAGGCATGATTTTAGATAAACTGATGGAAGGTAAATGTCAGCAGATGATAATATTCTCTGTATCAACATAACTTCTCATGTTGACTCTGTAGAACCTTCCCTTGAGGCTAAATCTGGCAGGCTGTGATTTACGAAACAGTTTAAGGTGTATCTTTGATAACCAGCTATCCTAATTATTTCAGTCATTATCAGTCTTATTGATAATTTTGGTTTCATTCCAATATCTATCGATATCTATGAGAAGGCTCTGTTATTAACAAGGGAAAGTAGGTCATATTTCAGTCTAACTGGCTTTCAATAGCTGTCATTGGATCATCTTAAAGAAGTGGAAAATTCTCAGCTCTAGAATAACCAAGGACACTGACTTTGGCCTCTGTAGTGTTGTTTTTTGGATTTTGTTTTGTTTTTTCTTTTTTCTTTCCTTTTTCCTCCAGACAGCCCCAAGTGATCAGGATATCAAAACCTGGCACATCTAACAAGCTTTCTGGCCATCTGATTATTTATCATGCCACTCAATCTTGAGGATGGTAGTAGGATAGGCTTGAATTCAAGTTAGTAATGTTTCCTCAACCTGACAACATTATTCTAGTTTCTGTAAATAAAAAGAACAAATTTTATCTTCTGTTTTTTTCATATAATTTATTATTACTGTTAGGTTTCTTTGTGTCTTTACTGCTTTTTAAAAAAAATCTGTATCTTTTCATGTGTCTCTCATTTTTATATTAACAATTTATTCTCTTACCAGATGCAAACCATTTGATGTTTCTAAGCTCACACACAGCCATTGTTATTGTTATCAGTATTAGTAATGGAATCATTATCATTCTCATCACTAAAAGCTAGCTCATTATCTGATAAGTCAAAATTTCCTCCCAAAGATTTTGAGGTATTTGATTTTCCTCATTGGTATTCTCAGAAGTCATTTCTTCCTCACTTGCTGGAGCTGAAAGTGCACCTTCCATAAGTAAGCTGCCATTCTGCTCATTACGCAGCTTTGATTATTAATTTTTCTTTTATCCTTTGCAGCCCAAGAATGATTGCATTTTTAACTGGTTTGTGGCTGCCAAGGGGTTTCCTTTGAAAAACAGCTACTAGGGGTTAAGTTATGATTATGAGGGCTTGAGACAACTACTGATCCAACTACTAAAATCCATGTGTGCTGATAAGACTGAGAGTTGAACCACAGCATCAGCTGGTGGGCGCGTTCTTGGGGAATAAACTTTGTGAAGAATTTGGGATACTGATACCGGTGACAAGCTGGCCTTTCACTAGGGCAAAAGATGAAAGAACGTTTCCCTTCTTTTTGACTCGTTTCTCACCCATATTAACTCGGCCACAACCTACTCCAAACTCCTATTACCCAAGTGAGTTGCAACAGCTCAGACAAGCTTTTCAATGTTTGCTTTCACTTTGCAAATGGGTGGCTATTTCCTCTTCTGTTAAGTCCCAATTCTGCAGATGTACATGCTAAATTTTTTCTCTCTGTATACTGGTAACTCCGTGGCTGCTCTTAATCATCACTAGTCAACTGTTCTAGCATAGAATATTGACTGCATTCATATCTATCTGCATATGATTATAGTTTCTCCAGCTTTCTTACATCAGGTTTTGTTTAGTCCTCCTCTCATTTCTCCCTGACACTATACAGAAGGTGAGATTTTATTTTCAGAACTGTTTGTTTGATATGGGAATACTTTCCTGATCTTTCTCACACATGGGTCTCCTCTTATGAAACGCTACTTCATTCTGTAACTTGGGTCAGGAACAGACTTCTCCAATGAGAAGTGCCAACACACTGAGTGTGCAGGATATTTGGGAAGAAAATGTAATCAGTTGGAAGCAGAGGGGGAGTTGTTTCATTTTTGTTACTCTCTTTTTGTTCTGCTTTTTTCTCACAAAGAAATATTTCTGATGATGTGGTACAGAAAACTACCTGATGTATGAGCTGTAAGTGGCCTTTTAAAATTCAATTAACTTTATTTAATGGGATTCATGCGTTTGTAATATCAAGGAGTCACATTACTGAAAATTAGTTTCAGTAATGTTCTTCTAATATTACTGCACAGCTATTTGTTGCCAAATGGAAAGCAAGCTAATTACTGGACTTAGTTTCTCACACAGCTGATACTGCTTTACCCACTTTCCTCATACAACATGAGATTATGCATGCATACTACCAACTCATATATAAAGTCTGAGCTATCTGACCCCTTTAGAAAACCGAGCACTTCTATTTGTTTAGCCAGGGACATTGACAGCCAGAAAAACAATTTAGATTCTTGATTTCAATTTACTTCTCAGACTTTACATTCTCAACTTTAACATCAATTATGCCTACAGAAAGGCATTTGCACGCGCCATCCTGGCATCAGCTAACTAGCCATGCCATGGCGTTAGGCAGATCTCTCGAACAGCTTTATATACAGAACTCACCATCTTTCCCCAATGTACTGCGCAAAGACTACTTAATTTTTAATTCAGCCAGCCTTTCAGAGGAGAAATCCAGATCGAAGCCATGTTTGAAAGCCTTAAACTTTGCTTCTTTGCAGAAAATAACACAAGTATTTTAAAGATTTGGAATATTTTCACAGATCTTACAGCTCATTTCTCAATTTGGAAAAAGGGTGTCTTTAAAATGTCACACAAGTATTTTGCCTATAACAGAAATGTCAGTATTATAAAATAAACCTGTTAAAAATAAATGTAATATATCGGAACAAAATTAATCCATTTCAAGGCCACTGGAGTCACAGTGTGAGTGGAAAGATGGAAACCAAGGAGTGATAATTTTTAAAGATACACAACAAACATGTTTCATTATCGCTACATTGACTGCACAAAACCTGAAAATGGCATTGGGTTTTGTTTAATGGGAATTCATCTTTTCTTTGCATTTCGCTGTAAACTGCAGGCTGGTCAAGCTTAAAAATGCAAAATTAAACATGGCCTAAACTATGGCAATTTAACTTCAAATTTATACCTGCTTTAAGAAGATGCAAGACAGACTGCATACAGAATGTTATGCATCTTGGTTCACGTCAGAGCTGTAACAGATTACAGGTTTTTCATAAAACAAATCATACTTAACAGATACATATAACTTCTCTATTTTTCAGATCAACTTGCAGAGTATACCATGCTGGCAAAAATCACATATGTTGCATGAAAACAATGAGAAACAGAAAAAAACCTGAATACAAACCTTCTTTCATTCCTTCTCTCTTGTTTTTCTGGCTGTTCTGTTAAAGGGTAGAGAAACTGGACGCTAATTACAAAAATAACCCCAACTGATAAACAGATAACAACTTTAACACAGTTTAATGCCTTTCATGGGAAAAAGATACCAAGGACTTAAAAACGTTACATAAACTGAATACCTATTTGTCATGGGAAGGAACTACCATTGTAAAATCAACATTGACTTGACAATGCGCAATACATCTGAAAGAGTACCATGCCACATCCATGTTTAACTGTACATTTTAGAGGAAATTTACTTCATTCTGAAGTTTTGGGAAAAGACCTACAGAAAGGAGACTGGTACACTGACTTGAAGGACACCATCTACAGAAGCAGAATGCTGGTGGGATCCCCAGGAACTCTCGGGCACCTGCTGCCCAGAGTGGTGGTGTTTAGCCTGAGAGCTAACAGTCTAACAGAGGATGCAGTTTGTCGTAGACCACAAGCCAGTTCTTCACTGGCACTTAGTAATAACTAACTGATCCCCAGTCAGCTGGTATTTTATTTCCCAGTGACATTCATTGCCAACCTCAATTCTTGTGAGGTCAGCAAACATTTAATGTGACAAAGCAGTTTCAATACGAAATTAAGCACAGGGAAAGCAGTGATATAATTTTTTATTACTTACCAAAAATGATGGGTGAATTAACTAAAACAATTAATTTTCCCTTTTATTGTATCTGAGCTAGACCAAAACACATTGCCAGTGTTTCTGCTTATATTGTGATCATGGAATGCAAGAAGTTCTTACCTGCATACAATCGCAGCATAGATTAAGAAATACAAAAATGCCTTATTTGTTATTGACTGGATCTCCTACAAGTGATTGAAGAGTTCTTGAAAATACTGAATTTAAAGGCCTTTAAGGTTGATATCTTTCCAAGAAAAAACATCTTTTTCTTAAATCTTTTCAATTAAGAAACAATATTAGAAAATCACAACATCCTTCTTCCCCTAACAGTGGCAATATGGCTCTAGCAGAATATATTTACATGCATTTTAGTTGTCTGTTACTCTTTTTGCTGGTGCAATATGAAAGATTTTTGAGTTAGATATTTGAGTCAGATATTGTATGGAACAATTCTTAAAAACCACACATGGCTCTTTTGTTAGTTTTATTGAACTTACCACAGCAAACAATAAGATAAAAACTCTGAGGTAGACACAGAAGGCTTTGCTCTATTTTATTTGGTATAACCATATCATGGATATCAGTCTATTAACTTTCTGGAGAAATGTTCAAAAATATTATTCCTTAATGAAGAAAAATCATAAATTATATAGAAAAGGGTTTCCAGACTATTTGTAGTGAGAGAGATGATCTCACATATACTTTTAGGCTAACTGCATGTCAAAACATACAGTCAGCCAGAAAAAAAAATGTAAAAACTAAATGTTTATGTCATGCAAAAGAATAAACAAATTGTAAGAGTTGGTATTTTTACCTTCAGGATAGAGGTACAGAAATACAACCATGGCAAGCACGGCAGAGGAACCTCAGCACAACAAAAATGTAATATTGTCCCTAAGGAAGAACTGCAGCAACAAAATTTGTGAGTATTCCCACATCTGAATAGGATTGTAAGTAGTTTTTGGGCACCACTGTTTGCTTTGTTACTTTCCTCAGGCTCCTTCGACATGGCACGGCGAAGTTACATGCCACCTTGCCAGGCAGTGGCATTGGCAACCTGTAGTTCTCCCAGTTTGACACCCACTTAAGATGGGCATCTGGGGTGGCACTCATGCCATGCTGCCCTTGCTGGGTGCTCTGCCTTTGATGGCAGAATGCAGTAGGCACCTTCCTGTTGATTTAGAAAGTTTCTCCATGTTGCACAGGCCACCCTGTGGCATGCAGAAAAGCGCTGTTTTCCAGTGAATACAACAGTGGAGTGGAGATCTTGGAGGTTTTTCTGAGTTCTCATGAACGGCTCTGGGCATTCCATTTACGTTTAATTTCCCCACACATATAATGGAACAGTAGCACTAACTGCATATGATAAAGCACTTACCCAGCCTGAAAGCCAGAACAGATCTTCGTAGCCTTCCAGCTGCTCCAGATATTGTCCCTCAGTGCTCTTCCTGTTCTGCTTTGATATAATGCTGCGTAAGTTTCAGACTTTCGAGTATCATTTATAGATTCAACCACTTTTAGATTTTAAATAGCTTTTCTGTCCTTCATTTAGAGGGAAAAATCATGTAACATCGAACACGTGCTAGAATTACCAAGAGATAAATGGTCTTTGATTTTTCAAGTGTGTATTAATGGGTCAATATTCTCCTTTCTTGCCATATACAGATCTCTCATTAATTATAATGTCACTATAGCTGCAGAATGAATTTGACCTTATCTGTTGAGCACCATGTTTTAGTATTAATAGTTTTTGTTCTTAACAGCAATTGGGAAATACAGCCAGACATGCTGAATGATATATTCCTATCTTTACAGCATGGCTCTACTCATTCAAAAAATGCAATATGAAAAAGAGTGTTAATAACAATTTATTTCTTTATTTTTTCAAGCAATGAATAGATGTGCTTAGTGCTGGGATTATATAAATTTAATATTGACCTGTAAAACTGATTTCCTCTGTGTCTCTAATATGGTAGAAAAGGCTTGGTTAGGAATCACTATGCATCTCTGGATTAAGGTTATTAGCACAACAATTTGTTCAATTTGGCATCTTTTTGTACAAAGATAAAGTAAATACATAGCTGAATGAGTCCAAATAAGAAAACGTATCAACTTGAAGGGTAGCGTATGGGCCATTTTTCAGGAAGTGTAATGTCTTTGCTACTAAGCAAACAGGGCTTTGGTCTAAAATTCTAGTGTTGTAAAATACCACAAATTAACTAAGCAAAGCATGACTTTATACAATGTTTATACCAGGAAGAAAGGGAGCAATAGGGATATTCTGCAATGGATAAAAAGGGAATGAACCAGAATGTAGAAACTTGTTTGCTAAGGTAATACAGCACTGGTTTATCAAGACATTCCCAGGCACTGACAAGAATACCACCACAAGGAAATGCTTTATGCTGGATAAATTAATCGTGAGCTAATAGTAAAGTTTAACTGGACAATATTACAGAAATGTTTTATTCAGCCAAAATCAGTGGAGTTTTATCAGGAATTTCATTCCAGTTGTTTAACAATATCAGTGCAACACTTCATTTGAATGGGTGAGAAATAGAAAAGCAATAATGGAAGGTATCACTAGAAGAGTGCCAAGCCACAACGTCCTTGAAAGCAATCAGGAACCTTCTGCAGGAATTTAAATGACACCAGAATAGAAATCTATGCGTAAGGAGTTACAAAGAAAAGCAGAGAAACAAACAGGCTAGCTCTCAACAAATGATTTGTCTCTCTTGCTTAAAATAGAGCAGACTTCAGGATAAGTTTAGGAGCTATACAAAGTGAAAGTTATGCGGGCTCAGATAGAGTATTTAAAGCTAAAGGCTTCAGAGAAAGTCCTTTCTCTTCAAGAGCGAATC
>NW_009624758.1:25205-31695 GCF_000690535.1 Cariama cristata | reverse complement strand
TTCCTGCTGTGGTAAAATCAGTGTGTGGCTCTCCTATCCCACATTCTTAAGGAATCGCTACGTGACCATGTTAGCACCAGGAGCCCTCCTTTTCCTTTAGGGTCATTATGTGTATAGGTAATCATGATTGGCAGGGCAAAAGAATTTAAATGGAACAAAAATGCAGCATTTTCAACATGGAAAAAACCATCACCTTCCCAATTCAGTTCTGTTTCATTTCCCAGTTTCTCTCTAGGACAAACTGGTCCAAGACTCCTCTTTGCTCAGCCCTGAGGAGCTGGGTAGGGTCCCTGTCTGTGTTTTCCTCTTCTCCTTGAACAGCAACTCACATTGATACCCTCGAATTTTGCACACTTCATCCATATGACATTTGGTCATTGCTGTCTTGGATGTAAGCATTTTCTAGAGTGAATTACTGCATTGCAGACAACATCAGCCTTCTGAAACCACAAAGAGGCTAACATCATACATATTACAAGAAGGTAAATTCTAATACCAAAAAAAGCGCTTTAATGTAAATGTGTTTATATGATCCAAGAAATATGATAGTGATTTTGCTGGGTTTGGATATGTCATGAGTGTTCTGTGTGATTATTTATTAAAGACCTCTTGCTGCAAATTCACAAAATAAATGGGTTTAGTAAGAGTGGACTCATTATTTCTTTTTTTTTTTTTTTTTTGATGGATGGTACTGTATTAGCTGCCCAGGTTGAATGTACCTTTAAACTTACTAAATTGATTAAAATGTTTATTCATTAAAAAAAAAAATACAGTTAGTGTTCCTTGTGAGAACTGTGATATAGGAAAACACCATTACATGCCTTGAGCTAATATGTTTCTGGTTTATGCTACTGCCTAGAGCACAATTACAGAGCAAAGAAATGAGAAATTTTAAAGGCTACTGAACACTGGCGATGTGAAATCTGCACTCGGTTATTTAGCACAGGCTTTTAGAATGATATGTAGGGGAAACGCACTGCTCAAGGACTCTCCAGCTCACACTCGTAATTGTAACATTTGGTGGGCTACTCCGTAATACACAGTCTGAAATATAAAAAGCCAAAAAGAAATCACTCCGAAAATCCCTATGCAAACAACCCCCATCAGCTATCTTAAAGTTTGTTTCTTTTCTAATGTATCATTGTCTTTTGCTTGTATCTGTTTCCAGGTTCATTGATACAAAATGCTGATTCCAGCTATTTTCAAAATTATGCATTTCCATCTCTGTTTCTTAAAAGCAAATAGAAGAATTCCAAAGGGTTCAATGTATCAGCACCCTTCATTTCTGTAATTTTCACTTGTCAATAAAGGCATTCAATCACTCTGAGAACTGCAAGTAAATTAAGATTTCTACCAAATGGAATCAAGTTCAATTTTGACACATTGCTTTAGTTTGCTTAATTTTAGAATAAATGCAGAGATGCTTATTTGAATATTACTGTGCCCTCTGGACATTTAAGCACAGAGAGAAGTTTAAATTAGTTTGAAGGATCTGCCTCACCTTACCTGAAGTGTGGTATTATTTCCTCTTAGAATAATTATCTAACAACAAATGTTACCAGTGCTGCATTAGAACATGAGGAAGATTTTGTCCTCTTCTGTGAGCAAAGCTTGGCAAATGTCAGAGCGCTAGGACCATGGATACTCTGCAGGGAAATAACATACTCTTGCACCTTGTGTTACTTAACAAAACAGTGACCCGTTCTAAAGATGCTGTTCTCAAGGACGTTCCAGGAGGGAGTATGTCCATTGAAATGAAATTCCAATAGTAACACAGGCAAAAACGTTAGCTGTAAATCAAGGAGGCTGTTTAGTTCAGCCTGCCAGAAGGCTCAGACTAGTCTGAAATTTCATGTCACCTTGCCAGATTTATAATGATATGACTGGGTACAGAGTCTGACTTGCCATCTTTGATCCAATAAAATATTCAGGCACATTATTTTCAACTTTAAGTGTCCAAGTCTCCTCTTTCAGAGTCAAATTTTTCCCTGATGGTACGAACTCCAGAGTGATTCTACTGACTTGTAGAGGTTTTTCCCATTTACTCTATAGTCAGTGGAGTGACTGTGGATGTAAACTAGTCTAATTGGGAGTAAAAGTTGGCTTTTCTAGTCTACTTCTATTTTTAAAATCTTCTCTGTCAAGTTTCATGAGGTCAGATGTGAAGATGAATTTGTTGTTTAAGCTTCTTCCTCCTGCAGGCAAAAAGCTTAATCATTTTTTTCTGCTGACCTTGTCTTGTCTAAAGATGAGTCAATGAATCAAGTTATGAATGATATATCATGAATAAATGATTTATGCCTGGTCAGATCAAATATGATGTATTACTTAGGTCCTTGAGTATTATTGCATATAAAGATTTATCCAAAGTGTCATACAATTGGTCAGGGAGAGAATTCTCAAGTCTTTGTACATCCTCTTGGAAAAAAAAAAGTATGTAACTGTTCTCTGACTAGAGAAATTTATCTTGGCAAAAATCCCTGTCTTTGACAAAGGTTTAATAAGGACAGTCCAGCAGTTACATTTCTCTGCTGGAAAGCAGGAGGTCCCAGGTATGCCTGTCTTTCTCATTCTTTGCAACATAGCGCTTTACTTTTATGTAAGATTTACAAGAGTAATTTTTTTCCCAATAAATTTATTTGCTGGTTCAGTATAACTTTCTGCCTTAGCGTTCATCATATGGATTTCTCATTATTGAGTCCTAACAGTGCTGTCATGCAAACACCTTCTCTGACAGACATTTTTGAAAAAGAATTGCATTGCAGCAGTAACCAATGCCCCCTCTTACGAGATTTGATTAAATTAATAACATACTTGGAAAGCAGTTCTTCAGGTGGGCTACATTAGAGATCCCATTAGACTGTGCTGGCTGAGGCCTGGCCATAACTCTGAATGATCTCCAGAAAGAGAAATCGTGCAGAAAAAATATTAAAATAACCTACTTCAGTATTCTGGGGGAGGGGGGCAGGGGGAAGAGTTCTATCAGCCTTTCAACTTTATGCTGTTCCCATCCTTCTGTAAATCTGAAGTTTTGTGGTTTCTCTCTCCCAACAGACTTAACTCTCCTTCCCAGTCACAGTTAATGATGCCAACATTGCCATACTGTGAAGGATCTTCAAACCACCAACCGGGTCACACTTTATTATGTAATCTGTTTGGTGTCTGCTTAATGAGTTACCTATCATGGTTGATTGTTCTTTTTCATTTATTCTAGATTTATAAAATGATGGGCATCAACACATGTAATCTGAAGCAAATTAATGTATCTGAAAAGGTTATTTTCTCAGAAATATTAATAGATGACAGAAAAGTTGGGTAAATATAAATATTCTGACAAGAAAGAGTTCCTCTTACTCTGAAAAGGCAGTATTAGCAGTGGGAGCTAAATGAACAGTTGCTTATTGCATATGGATAGTGAAGGCCTTATGGAAGTAACAGCAAAAACGACGAGAAGACCAGTCATCTGCCAAATATTTTGCACTGTATTGTGACCAGAACTAAGTATGTGCAGTCAGTTTACAAAGCTGCATCAAACTGCACAGCCCAGAGCCAATTCCTTGGATGGCCAGCAAAGTAACTGAGGCAGAATTCTGCCAATCTAAAAATGCACAGTTAGGAGGTGCATAGCTGGTTGAAAAAAAAACCCCACGATGCTGCCACTAGTCTCTACAAATTTTCCTCTCTAAATCTAATGATGAAGCATCAGTGAAGTATGCCATGGAACATCAGTTAAATACTTCATAGATTAATAAAAATGTTACATGTCGCGAATTTATGTATTGGATTTTCATACTGTAAAAAGAATTATTTAAAAAGCTGCCTTTTTACTTCAACTGCTACTTTCCCTGCTATTTTATAATAGTGAATGATAATGAAGTTGTCATTTTACGTATAGGATAATAAATTGCCTTGCTATGAATACAAGGCTATTACTCACTCACAGGGCCCTGATTATGTTGTGCTAGGAGAGCGTGACAAGCGCTTTATGAATGGCACAGTCCTGAAAGTGAACTCAGTCAGTGTTCATTATAGGGTCATGCTCCTAGAATTTGAAAACGTGAACTTCATGCGTGGGGGTATGATCTAATTTTTCATGCTCACTGTATAAGTAACACCTGCATATCAAGGTCTCCCATCATATTCTGCGTCTTCATTTTAGATAACGCAGTGATCTTTCACTTTAGGAAATGCAGTGACACATGACATATGTGGAAACTTACTCAGCTAATTTGACCATCTTTCATATATAGTCCTACACTGACAAACACCTGCCTGTCACCCAGGCTAGAGACAAATCCATCTTTATGAATTCTTACACTGGGCTCTATTATTATTCAGAGGAAAAACACAGAAATACAGTTAGAAATGTCAACTTGTTTGTGGTAGAGGCAGACAGCAATCTCTTTTTTAACTTGTTTCTCTGGATGCCATATTCCAGTTTGGAATATAACAGTTCCCTTTTGATAGGTATTAGACATTTCAACGTCTGAGTAGCCATATGGCAGTACACTTTCTCTCACGTTACAACTTATACATATCCATGTAACTTGGACTTACACCCATTTTTAACCTTAAGGTTTTCCCTGTGTGTTCTGTAACAACCTCCACAGGTTTATACTATCAAAGCAAAGGCATTTCTCAGCCATTTTGTCTCTTCAATATTGACACGATATTTACCCATTTTGTTTCACTTTAGATACTAGTTCTTTAATTTTAATTCTAAATTGCATAACCAACATCATGTGAACACTTCTACTATTTTAAGTTTTATATTTTATATTTCATATTTCTGTATTTTCAGCTCTTACGGTACATCTCCGCCCATTATTTTCCCTTCTTCCTGTAGAAGATACAGTGACACAGTTCTGATAGGGCACTGTGCTTACCATGTTCCTCTCTAATCACAGCTAATGGATACGGGATACTGTACGAAACTGGTTTGTATTATAGAGTATAGAAGCAGCTTATTCTTCAGAGATGACACGTAAGTTTGTTTAAGGGAGAAGTCCAATTTTAAGTACAAGACTTGCCATTAAACCAACAACACATGTTAAAAGGAAGTAAATATTGGCATGGTATTAGTTCCAAAGTGTGTTCTCTTTTGCGCAAGAAAAGTAACCCTTAACCCAATGGGATAATTCATCTCTAGTATAGCACTGACCTCAGCTCAGATATACCAATGATGAATTGGAGGCATTGGCTAGAAACCTGACTAAATTTCTCTTGAAATGAGATAGTCAAGCAATGTCAGAAAATGCTTCCATTTGTTTGAGGCTGAGCTACAAACAGCAGATCAGATCTTCACTTGATGTAAGCTGACAGCCTCAAAGGAGTGATCTTAGTTTACAACACTTGAGATACAGCTCAGAACCTGTGCAGCTGAGAGGACGACTGTAAGCTGAAAAAGATTGAAGTTTGTTAGAAATAAGGTCAATGGACTGTTCAAGGTCACTGTACTGAAAGAAATCTTTGCTTCGGTGCCTTTGTGTATTTGCCTCAACAAAGGCCTTAAGGCTTTTTAAACTCAGGTATTTAGACCCAGCTTATCTAATCCAGTTCTAGGATCACCCATTCTACTTCTTGCCTGCTAGGGAGAAAATGGAGATCCAGTTGTTGTTACTAATCTCAAAATTGATTCAACTCACAGCACCACTCTCATAGTCACTTTTATATTCTCTTCTGATGGAATACAGAATTTAACTCACAAAGCCCTGAGTTTCTCTCTTAAAAGATAGGACTTGCTACTATTCCTAGTGTTAAAAGTCCTAGCTATCTCATACCTTGCCCTTTCCAAAATAAACAGATCAGTGTGGGACTGAACAGCTCTTGCTCATCTGCAGTGCATTCAGAACAGATTCAGAGCTGGTTAAACTGACATCAGAGCTCTTCAGGCAAGAGCCAGCTCTCCACTGTGTGTTTTCTGGTACCTGGTGCAATACACCCAGCACCAGTGCCCACTTCTCTTAGGCACTCTTAGGACTTTCAACCCACTGTTGGCCCTATTGGGCCGCTACCACTGGCCAGAGTCCGTTTCTACTCCCTTACTGCTCATCATCCTAGTATATAAACACTTCACTGTGGCAGTGTCAAATTATTCATTACTTCAGCTGCATGGTTACCATGCTTGTACTTCATATAAAAAGCATACACCTTCATAATTACATGACTCTACAGACTCCACTCCCACATGGACCTCTGTGCTGCTACTTGATGGGAAATGCCATAGCAATGTCAAGGTTAAAGAAAACAGTGCAGAGGTCTGGTTATGTTCCCATTCTGTTGGACAAATCTGGACTATACCAAGCCTGACTACTTGGAACACCTATATGCTAAATATACCTTTTTTTTCTTTTTCTTGCTCAGACAGATAATCAGCGAAAGAGGATAATGGTCGAACCTCCTAAGCAGAGCCACAGAAGAATATTCTGATACCCAGGCAAAAAACATTTAGTTTCAATGATATTTTTCAGTAATATTGACTTCCACAGAT
>NW_009624758.1:0-25174 GCF_000690535.1 Cariama cristata | reverse complement strand
CAGCAGGAACTGCAAATCAGATACTTGTATAAAATTGTTAATATACAGTTGGCTTTTATTTTTATGGCACAAGTTTACATGGCTTAAAGGAAACATATTCTGAAGGAATATGTTTCACAAATTAGTCTTTAACATTACATGAGATATTCTAGTCAGAGCTGCACTTTGTACAGAGCTAATGTATCAAACTAGGTTAATGATCTAGCCATGATTAAGAATATTAACAAGGTATCCCTTTTATTTTTCCTTTTAATATGGTGAACAGCATTTTTAAAAAAAACTTACACAAAATGGAGTAAAATTTGGCTAATGTATCAAACTAGGTTAATGATCTAGCCATGATTAAGAATATTAACAAGGTATCCCTTTTATTTTTCCTTTTAATATGGTGAACAGGAAAGCATTTTTTAAAAAAACTTACACAAAATGGAATAAAATTTGGAAATACACATTCATTTACAATTAAATTATTTCATTACACCTCTCAAGTGCTTTGTAAGTAGAGAAAAGCCTCCAAATTCTCATCTAGTATAAGCAAAACATGGAATTCATATTTGCATGAGATAACAACTCATAATTTCAGGACCACCTTATAATGTCAGGACCTCTGAGCTACAGGAAAAAGCCTGATCATCTGGATTTCATATAATCTGAGTATTACGTATCATCAACATTTTCAGAACTGACTGGTCTCTTTCTTCAGATAGCATTAAGGTTGTTCAGTAGCTTTTTTTTTTTTTAAAGAATCTCATCCTGAATACTTTGAGTCTGATCCAAAGTGTCTATCTACTTTTCAAATTCTTGATTCTCAAAAACATACAAGAACAATTTTTTCCTACCTGAATGACCAATTATCTGAATATCTGGGCTTTCTATATACCAGCACCTAAAAAAGTGCATAATTCAAAATTTACCTGTCAGTAAATTATCACATCCCAGGTTCTCAGGTTCTGTCTAGCTACTTTTTTTCTTCCTTGTTTTTTCCTTCTTCCTATTATGTTTTAATGCCCTGGGATCCATGTTACTGAATCAGCAGCTTGAGAGGCATATGTTACAGCTTACTGGCAGAATCAATTAAAAAAAGAAAGCAAAACCAACAAAAAAAGCAAATGAATATAATTCTAAATCATTCAGTGCAACGTACATTATACACATCTTCATATTCCAGTTTAATTTCTAGCAAAAATGTAACTATGGAAAAAACGTTGTCTAATTCACAACCACCTTCACAAAATGTCTATTACTGAATTCCAGTCCATGGTGCCTTCTGTACAAACACTCTCACAGACTGCAAAAATCATATTCATAGCACAAACAAGTAAAATGTGCTTCTTAGTCAAAGTACGTAGAATCTACTTACATTAATGGCCAATGTTACCTTTTTATTACACCATGTTATACAAGTACAAATTGATACAAAGCAAACTAATTTTGCAAATAAGCTATTTTATTCAGACTTAACATTCTATAATGTGTTATAAAAATCAACCTTTCATTGCACATTTCCACATAACATGATATTTATTGGTTTCCAGGAATCACTGCATCAAGTTTATATTACTACATGGTCAAAAGACATAGTTACTTAATATTCTGAATTCATGAGCTATCAATTGTGGCAACTTGATTTTACTACATGAAAATTTAGAAGTAGATGGAATGAAGGAGTCATCATTCAGGCATCTCACATTCTATGTCAAAGTTTGACAAAGATAATACAGCTTGACAGCTGCTCTTTTGCATACAAAAGGCAGAAATACTTGCATATTCCGTCTGATTTGGTGAACTCTGTAAGGTGTTACGTGACATAAAAATAATAGTTTGTACTGAGACTGACATGATCACTGATAACGGCATTTGAGCATTAATCCTCTAAGGTACAGCAATGAGGACATACAATACATTACCATGCAGCCAGGTATGAATTCAATGCTAAAATCTGGCCTTACGCAGAAGAATATTATTTTCCAGACCTGTACTAAAATCCCCAAAAGAATCTGTTCCAAGTATCTTAACTTGTGCTTTTTCTCACTGTATGCAAACGGTTAAGATACTTGAATGTGAAGTGTTCCCTGAATGCATTATACTTCCTCTGGATATTGAATCACATTCAATTTCCATTTGTCTCAGAATACCAAATCATAATATATGTGATAAGAGTATGTTGCATATTAACTTGCATAAACTGCAAATGGAAAACAAAGAGAATTTGTATTCATCTTATCTGCTTTAAGTATGAAATATGAAGCATCTCCTTATTTCTCCTCTAGTGGATTCATAGACTACAAAATGTTTCAGCTGTTGGGAACAGGAAATGAGACTGCATGAAAAAATCCAGTGTCCAGTACTTTTTCAGAATCAGCAAGCTAACACATCAGTCAGACCTATCCATCTCACCTTGGTGTCACTCAGACCAGTATCAGGACTGTGCTACACAAAAGCTGAGTGGGGCTACAAGAGACACCAATTAAAAATTGTGGAAATACACTGACAGCTCAGACAAGCCCCTAACATGCCACTGGTAGTTAAGAGCTTGTAGCAAGTGCTAAGAGCACTTGGTATTACATTGCTATATCACCAGTATGCTCAGGAGAGAACAGTTTCAAATGGGGGAAAATTATCAGGTCTCTGCAATACTATTAAAAAAAAATTGTTCTCTTAAATTAGTGCCTCACAGCATCATATTGCATACCTATGCCACTGCATGGTAAAGGCAGCCACTCAAGCATATAACAACATATACATTAACTGGTCAGTAAAGGACCTTCTGCCAAAGACCATGCTTTGAAATACCACTTAATTCTATCAAATAATCCAGGAATAATCAGACAAGAAGATGTTACACTGTCTTAACACATGATAAGCTTTCCATAAACACTAAAGACAGCACACATTTAAAAGAAAAATGAAGAGCAAGACTTCATTTTCAAAGGCTTTTTGGAAAACTAATCAGTGAAAAGTAACTTAAACAAAACCCTAATCTTTTTAAACCAAATGGATTTAGGCAGACGAGTAAGCATATATTACATGTACACAGCAAAAAAAGTTGTTCCACGCCTGTATTCTGATTACATTTCTTAAATTAAGCCCTTGTATTAATTCCAATCTGTGAAGCTCATAAGAGAAAGTGTGCCTTAATCTGTGCCAACATTTATAATAACTATTAAGTTAACACTAGATTATAATACATCACTTGTACATACACACTTATATTCTGCCCTGTGGCTTTACTTAACATTGACCAAGAAACTCCTGCCCATTTTTTGAAAATATACTCTTGCTTGTAATAATCTATGTTGAGAGATTAAAGAGAATAGATTAAACACAAATAAACAATATTCTGACACCAAATGTTTTGGGAAATTCTACAAATAGTGGCCAAATTCTGCTGACCTCACTCATGTGGAATAGTACCCTGATAAGCAGTCATGGTAAAGTCTTTCTGAAAAAAGCAGACCAAGTCAGTCAGCCTGAGGGGGAACATAATCTTTCAGTAAATCTAAATCTGCAGGGGTACATATTCTCCAGTTACAATGAACGTGTGTGAGCAACAGTAGAAATAACCAGCGGCAATGGGATTGAAATTGGGGGGGGAGGGGGGAAGCTAGGCTCGATAGCACCAGTTTTAGTAAATATACAGTCTAATTTAGATTTCTTAAATCCTTTGCTTCCTAGATAAGTATTCATTATTCTTAGGCACTTCCTAGGTTCAAGTGTGCATGTTTAAGTACAGGTTTGTGCATATGGCTTGAGTCCTTATCATCCTTAATAACTTAAAACACTGCAATACAGTATATTTACACACATAACTTTTGTATGTAGCCATCATGTAATGAAAGGTACTGGATGGCATGCACAAGATTGGGAAGAATGTCGTGCTTACGTACTGCTTATTTTATTTTGTAGGCAGGTAGTAGGTAGTACCAACTCTGATTAAGTTTGTCTATCATTTCTTATTCACCCGACTTCAAAAAGTTTATTTCAAAACTTTCAAGATTATCACCTGCCTACACTGATATTTTTGAGGGAACTTCCTGATCTAGACATTAGAGAGAAAGAAGATAGGAAAAAATACTTCACAGGCCCCAAGAAAATCTGCTCCTATTCAACCAAGTTATAATTGAAAAATTGCTGTTTGCACATACTCAGAAGAGACTACTTTGAATTTAACAGATGATGTCTCCTTATATTTTATCTGCTTGGATCTGAACAGGACTTTTCCATCATTTTCAGCTCTTCATTATGGTCAGCTGTACCAGGAATAAGAATCTAAACTTAAGGGAGGAGAGTTGAGAACCAGATGGGGAACAAAAGGCATGACCAAGACAAGAGGGAGAAAACAGGGGGATCAACTTGGTGATTGGCTAATTAAAGGGGAGACTAAGAAGTGGTAGTTGGTAGGTTAATGGGATGACTAAGAAGCGACAAGGAACCAGAATGGAAACAGAAAACTAGGGGGAATCACCAAGAAAAAGGTGGTGAAGAATGGGGAAAGTCATCACATGGCATGAGGATGTAAGAGAAGTTGAATGCAGAGGGTTGGAGAAGATGGTGGCAGAGGGAGAAAAGACAGTATGATGGTTCAAGCCACCAAAAGCTAACCAGGGTAATGAAATACTATCCCTGCATTGGTAGGCAAGTAATTTTTACCATTAATATAACCTTTAATAGACAGCAACTAATTGTGTATTCTATATTTCTAAGACATTTACTTGCCATACTGGAGTCTCTATTCCAGTTTTGTAGACTCAGAGCACTAACAGAAGACACCTTACTATGTTTTGAATATTTATAGTGCTGTATAAGGCTAACTGTTTTCTAAAGTCAGGTCCCAGGCATCTTAAAATGAGATTTGTTTCCTGTCACTCACCTTTCTGGGACTGGTAGAATACTGTTTAAATGTTATAGAGCTCTAAAGGGAAAGAACATGTTCCACACTATGCTTGTTTCCTGAGATAGCAACTGTAATGTATGTCAGAGGGACTCATTTCTGAGTAACACAGATAACAGCTTGTAACACTAGGTTTTTGAGGAAACTCTTAACTGCTCCCTTGAGAATACAGGCCCAGACATAACTATGTTTATAGTATTTAATAGCTTTTAAAGCCAGAATGACCCATACAATTATCTCGTCTGACTTACTGCGTAACACAAGCCATAGAATTGCACTGAGCTCCCGAAGTTTGGTTAAAATAGATACATTCATAGCACATACCTACGCATATGCTGATGGGTATTTTTCCTCCCTGCATTTTCTAATGCATCTTGTGTTCTCAATCACTTTCTTAATATATATAGAAATCCCGTGACTGGGAACCAGGGACTGTACAAAAAGACCTCAAAAGATAAAGACACTAGTCTCCTCAACTTAAAAATAAACCCCATGGCTTTGAAGGACAAATCTCCTTATATAAACTTCCCAACATATTGACTGTGAAATCCTAAAGACCTTGTCCAAGAGTTTTCACTGAATGAAATGATGGTTATCTTTTGAATGTTTGCAATTACAATAATTTAACAACTAAGAAATATCGGGAGAGATTTGGAGAAACTGTATCTATGGAAGAAGGAAACCCTTCTTCTCTGTGAGGGTGATCAAGCACTGGCACAAGTTGCCCGGAGAGGCTGTGGAATCTCCATCCTTGGAAGATATTCAATAGTAATCTGAACATAGTCCTTCCTGGGCAACTGGCTCTAGGTGGCCCTGCTTGAGGGAGGTTGGACTAGACAACCTCCAGAGGTCCCTTCTGTGCTACCTGAAAGATTTCACCTTTCCCGACCTGCTGCTGCAAGAACTGAGGTCAGCTGAAGTGCCTTCTTTTACACCTCTGGACTGAAATACTTTCCTAAAAGATAAGTGAAGCAGTGTAAAGTGTTTGCTAATTTTCTCATGTAGTTATTATTTACATCTATGTTTATGTAGATCTGTCATATCACTGCAAGTAAATAAGTGTTTGTACAATGTTTGGAAGATATAAGGCCTTTGCGTATTTGTGTGTTTGTGTATTCACACAGATACTGTTTTTCTTGGACGATAAAAGCAATTCACTGCCTTTTTTAAGGTTAGTACTCAAAATCCAGCTCCCATGTACTTCTTATTCATCTGAGTCGATTGTACTTTAGCTTCTTTATGGACTCTTTAAAATACACACTAATAAAATCTTATTAGCTTTTTATTCTCAACTGTCTCAACGTACAAATATTGCAAGCTGCAGGGATTTTGTGGTCACTGTGAGCATGACTCTAGATTACTTAGCAATCAATGCATTTGTTATACTGTCTCTGGCAGCTGATGATTCTGAAAAGGTAACAAATTTTTAGTATCATTCAGGCAATTTGCAAACACACTTCTCTGCCTTTGAGGGTGCTCCGTTTATTTCAAGACAATATAGGAATGAATTCAATCTGGGTAAGCTGCTATGATTTACTAACACTTCCCTTTAGCTGATGTTCCACAGCTGGCTGGGCAAAAATTCTATGTTAGAAACACACCAGGTATTTAGGACCTTAACTGGCTGTAAATTCTTTGAAGTCAATAGGTAGGATTTAAAAATCAATGGAAGGATATGGCTCAAAAGTGCCTTTTCGAAAGCTATAATAGTACAAATATTATCACTGAGCACTCATAAGTAAGATCTGAACATTTGAAATAAAAGCCTAGAGATCTAGAAGTGTGAGATGACATTGAAATCAATGCATTTAAGTCCTTAAATATCTCATCTGATTCATCTCGCTAACAAGAATATATGATTGTCTCTAGAATAGACAGGCGTTTATAGTAGCAGTGCTTTTTGTGGTGGAGTACTTTGAAGCCTGCTATTTTAGAAGTGGTTATAGAAGGACATTAGTGAGAAAACAAGATAAATGTTTTAGTGAGGAATTACACGGCTGAGAAATCATACATGAGGGATAGTCTTCCCAACAGATTTCACTGATTTTGCATGAGTACACTTTGGTTACACTAGAGGTGGTTTTGGTGGAACATACATACTAAGACTGAGGAAGCCGTTATTAAATTCACCTGGCAGAGTTACAGGAAGTGTTAATCCCTATTTTTGGTCTCTTAATGGCACCTGACCCTCTATCATTTAAGACCATAGACACTGGCTCCACAGCGAGTCAGCACTCTAAAGAAAATAAGTTCCTAAACGAACTGTTAGAAGAGTGGTTCCTATTAGAAAATACAATTCAAATGTAGTGTGCACCATACGTCCCCAAGTACTATCACAAAATAAACATACAACTCAAATGTGGCTATTTCAACCATTTAAGTATGACAATAATAAAAACTACGGAAACAAGGGGATGAACAAACATTATAGCATCAGAAAAAATGTTACTCTTCAGAAGCCAAATTCTCTCTGCATTGAACAGAATTGGTACCAGCATTAGCAAAAGAATAATCGTACACTCTTGCTTATCAGATGCCAAGTAACGGTAGGAAATAATAACGTCTAAGTTCATGCAGTCACACTGACTGATGTTGAACATATTCCCACTTCAGTTGTAGCTGTACAACTGCATAGCCCTGCCTCTGGTCAGACCCGAGATGCTTGTGCCCATATTATGATAGTAACTTGCAAAGAAATGTAGCGACAGCATAGCTGTGTGTACCTAGTCCTGGGTCCTTGCTAATAAAGGCCCATTTGCCAAGGAGTTTCGGAAATAGAAACCCAGGTCTGTAAACAACTCTCATTTCTTGCTATGTGAACACATACTTTAAAAAGTCATTCACCAAATTGTGCACTTTGAAAATTTCCAGAAGGTAATTTTTTTGACAGTAATACAGATACTTCTTCCATTTTTATTTCAACCTGAAATGTTTCTGTAATGTTGCCATGGCAAACTGGGTAACAATACATTTAATATTTCCATCAAGTATATATTTCAATTCTAAGTATCTATACAAAATCAATTTTTTAAGCTCTAACCCCAGAATCATCTGAGATTGTAAAATTCTAAACCCGATAGGGCTTAACAATTTCAACTGTTTATATTATTAAGACCTCCAGTTCTCAAGTGGGTATATTATCCCCTTAGAGGTTAGGACACTGAACCTCCTGATGCTTTCATTCACCACTTACTTAATGGTGTGATTACATCCTTTGTACAGGGCTTCCACCAATACAAAACAGATTCAATTTTCAGCCCTGTAATATGCTTTACCAGCTTGTGCCTTCAGAGGTGAATTCCTGATTCTATAGTAGGGAATCAATTTATGTTTTCCTTCTGCTTTTTTGACAACAATCCAGGTCCTATATGCCAGGCACTACTGATGGAATGATCCAGCCTGGAAGAGTGGGTGCTGTGGCCGAGTGGTGGAATCCTAAAAATATTCCTAGAACTCTGAGGTCTTGTTTTCACTTACTGCTCTCTGGAAATTTCTGGAGACCTTGGAAGAAGGCTGTTTTGGTAACGTATAAGCTTATAAAGCCTGTAGCCTTATAAGACTAGGCAGTTCTTTTATTTAACATAAAGATTCAAAGTATTTTTGTACAAGTTTAACTACTGATTCAAAATTTTCAAATCATTTGAAATCATCACAAAAATTTTCTCTCCAAGAATTACTAGAGGAAACAACTTTTTCATACAGAAATGGGATAATCAAAGTTTATCTGTATTCTCAGAATTGAGGTATTTATTGTTCCACAGGAGTAAAGATGTTGGATTGCACTGGTAAGGGTGCTTTGTGCATTTCCTGATTAACTCTGGTGCTGGATACCCAAGGAAATGCCACATCCTTCAACTACTTACTCTGAAAGGAGTGAGGAAGAAGATGAGTTTGCTGAGGGAGTTAAGAAACACAAGAGTATGCTTAAGTCACATTTTTCTGACAGAATAGGCATGGAAAGCTCACCTGGGTATACATCTGAGGTGTCTTCAGAACCAAGTCTTCAGCATATTGCAGGACATGCTCGGTACTTTGCAAGATTAAGCTCTTAGTCATAAAAATATATTTTACATATAAAAATACAGCAGATGTCCTTCCAAAAACCATATCTTAAGAGTTATTCCCTCTCATTATGTTTTATACATTCAGAAACAGACATTTGAGATAAACTGTGAACAGTGCAAAAGACTGTTTTATATTTATAAAAACACGTGTTGCAGTACCTTTAAGTGCCAACTGAAAGAAAAGCTGACAAAGGTTTCATTCTCAGAGAAATTCTGGTCCAAGTCGAACTTTTGTTTAGCAAGTTGTAAACAAATGTCTTAGAATGCAGAGAATCCTCTCATTTCTTTCCAGCTAAGGTAGTCTCAAACACATCAAGTCCTGCTTTGAAGTAAACCTGAGCTGAATTGATGCTGTTCAGCACCTCTGACAAGGCTGCTTGAATGGTCTCATTTGACTGATGTAGTCTGCAGTGCTCCAGTGCCTCTAGCAGTACTGAAAACTGGCTTGTCCTTTCATCTAGTCTGTAAAGAATATTTCTAAAAGAAAACAATGGAGAATGGTAAACTTTTTACTCAAAAAAATTCATCAGAAATCATCAGGAAACCCTGCAAGTATCAGCCACACTTTACAGATGATACATATTATGTACAATAAAGCTGACCCATGGCAAACTGAAAGACAGCTGCATATTTATTACAGCTTTGTAAACTGAATCTGTTCATTGAGCTAGGTGTACATACATTGAAACATTCACTAAATCCGTCAACGAAATCTCACATTCCTCTTTGATTGTTCAAGATTTTATTCAAAGTCATGAGTGTAGACCTATCACCCCCCTCATGAAGTACTTTGTGTCTCAGCTGGATTCCATTTATTCCCCTCTAAAAAAAGTTTCATTATCGCTGTGGACCCTAGGCATGGATTTTTTTAATATTTTTTTCCCCTATCTGCTCCTGTTATTTATTTCACACTTCAGAGGTGAAATTCCAGCTGCATTGAAGTCAATGGTAAAATTCTCATTGCCTTCAGAAGAGCCTTTATTTCATCAATAATCCTTTGTGGCATCAGAACAAGAGCAACCCATCTTTAATGTGACATACTTGAGGAAGGAAATAAATGGAACGTACAGCTAAACCCTTATGAAACTATATTTGTGTTTTCCTATAATATCTGCAAGACTGTTTAATGGCTCATATAAAAACACACGCAAAGGTAATGTCTGATCCCTTGGAAATGTTATCTGTGTGAGGTGTTGAATGCTCAGAATTCAAAGCTAGTCAGTGATTTCAGTGAGACTCTTTGAAGCAGGCTATAAATGTTATCTAAAAACAGGTGTAATCATTATCTTAATTAGAAGAGCATGTAAATATCATAAATCTCCACCCAGGAGCTCCTTTGATTGTAAACAGAAGTGAGTGCAATTTGAAACAGGAAAGCTACACGTGATTTGGTGCAAGACCTTATCCTTAAGGCAGGTGTTCAGGGCAGGGAAGAAGTTGTTTCACAGAATGAAACCAGCAGGACAACTCAGATACTCTGTTAGTAACCTAACTGCGTGACAGAACAGGCCCAATGGCAACTCTAAACTAGCAATAAAACTGCCAAGTACCTACAAGACAGATGACCACAAAAGTGTATCTTTTTATTGTATGAATCATCTAATTGCCAGTCTACAAGGGGGAATGGTAATGAAGTAGCCCAATAAATGACACCACAGAACATCTACAGTCTTCTGCCATGTTTTCCAGTTTGAAAAAATGCTTTGAATGTGGGGCAATGTTTTTCAAAGATAGGAAATACCTCCTATCCTCATAACACATTTTTTCAGTCTTTATGTTTTTACCTTCCTATATTTGGTATACATCCAAAACCAGCAATGTGCAATAGGAATGGTTAGCTTTTTATCCCCTGATAGCAATACATCTAGCCATTTCAAGTGTCCTGCAATGCAATACAGAGTAGTTTTAAACAGAGGAGGGAAACAGTTCAAATTCAACACTGCAGAAGGATAGCTTACATAGATCCTTTAAACTGAAACAGGTTAGGAGCACTTGCAGCAACAGCTCAGCGGGGACAGAAACCTCCATCAAGAGGACAGTAACAAGCAGACCTGGCATTAACTTCTTCAGCTTGCACTGTGCCAGCCAAAGGACAACTGTCTGCTTCCTCTGTTCTGGGCTGATGCTACTGTTCCTTGAGACTGATGTAGCTTACACTCAAAGGCAATTAAAATTATATTATGGACTGTCCCTAAAGCACCTCTGTGATATAGTAAATGAAAACTGTGTATGTTGAGAACCAGATAAATTCTTAGTTGGTTGTTTTTTAAGGATAGGCTGCGCTATGGGAAATACTGTAGTTTTCAAAGCAGGGATTGATTTTGCTCCCTCTGAAATCAATTCAGAGACTCCTGCTGAGATCAGTATGAGCAGAACCAGGCTTCTGAAGAACTCTCCTCCCTAGTTCCCACAGTTCACAGGGAGACAGAAGCCTGTTCACAACCTCTCCAAGCCCTTGACCAGCAGAGGCAATGCTAGAGATATTCACATTACTTTCTACTCTCAGGAGACATGTGACAGTCCTATCTGGTTGTTGGCGGATGGGAGAGTTGGACTGAGCTACAATTCTGCTCCAAATGCTTACAACACTGCTATCTTGTTCTATATTAGGATCACTCTATTCTTTTATTGGGGGTAATGTCAACTAACCAAAATAACCATCAGCAGAGCAACACTAACTTAGACTTCTAGAAATCAGACTGTAAAGAGAGGACGACCTGAAGACTGGAACATTTGGGGACTGCCAGGAAAACCTTTGTGGTGGATAGGAACAGATCTTCTCCTATCCCGTCTTCTAATGTGCTCTAAACAAGGCACACAGGCTAAAAAGATGGTTTACCTTGACATCCATTAATTCTAATGCTGTGATTCTGGAATCACAGGTGATTCCACAGTAAATCCACATGCAGGTGATCCACTGTACAAGACAAGTATTCCCAGACCATCCCACCTGACTATGGTACAAGTCAGTGTCTACAGAGAAAAGCTTATTTGTTTGATGAATGAAAGAGACAAGCCATCTGCTGTTAGAATTTAAAAGAATGTCTTAACTTTTGCAATAGTAATATGACTTTGGCATAGCTGATTGCATAGTATGACAGAACCTATTTTTTATTTTTATGTATGCAAATAATAGTAAGTAACATTATACGGCACCTGTTTTTTTCAGATTTTCTGCTAGGCATTCTCACCAGGATCTTATATTTTCCAATTACTTATCTTCGCTTGGCAAGCCATGCCACCTCTTTGTTGCATAAAATGATTTCTCTCTTTATGCATGTTCATGAGACTCAATTTTATAATTTTACTTCTTATCTCTGTCCAAGCTTCATCAAATAAAAAACCAGTTAGTCCAGTTTATTACTTCCAAGCCTTTATAAGTCAGAAAAGTGTTTTCATTAAAGATTACACATGGACTGAAAAATAGAACCCAGCCATTTCATTGGCACAAGATATCACTATGTGACCACAACGTGCATAATGATATCAAGAGACTTTAATTTATACTGTGAAATTCAATTACTTAAACATTCCTTAATACAAATTAGTTTTGTTGCCTACACCTCTAAAACAACAATTCCAGCCTCTTGCCTAATTGCTTAAATATCTACCTTCATCTTTAACTATTTTGATCTTTTAAATATAATTCACACAGTCAGCCTGACCCACACAAAACAAAAAGAGACTCCTAAAGAGAAAAGTGCAACACATTATTGATGACACTAATGAAATTACAACACACATCATTCATCTTAATGGGCTTGTTCCAATGACACATCACAGTGCCCTGAAAAGTGTAACACTGAAGTAGGAAACCTAATTAAAGCTTCAGGCAGCACCATTGAAAGAGGTAAAATGGCTCCAAAGAATCAGCCTTAGCAAACTAAAGCAAAGAAACTCTAAAAATTAATTCTTAAAGAACCTCTTCTATAACTTTTATGAGCCCTCTGCAGGCCTAGGAACATAAGCATTATTGATATGAATAATACTATTAGAGCTAAATGCTGGTTTACGTTATCACAAATAAGGATGTAACGTCACTCCCACCAGATCAAAATGAATTTGATAAATTCTTGAATGACAGATCATGCTAAAAATATACTGTCTTTAATGTGACTTCAAAGTATTTTGGAGCTTATATTAGAACACTAGACAGTACGAGACAAAACTAGACCACTACATTGTTCTTGTCATGAAAAAGGATTTTTTAGCTTACAAGAAAAGTTTGTGTGTAGGTAATGTACAACACAGGCTGAATTATTCAGGTACTTACAAATAGCCTCCTATCTAACAGCTTACATTTGAGATTTTGAAAAGTAATTATTAAATCATTAGGACATGATGGCAAGTATACAGTCCCACATGAGTGCAGGGTTTCTCTGTGGAATCACACTAGAATTGTTTACAGACAAATGCTATGGGCAGCCTCTGTCTATTCCAGTTATAACACAATGTGCTGTGACTAGAGATGCTTCAGCATCCTCACAAATTCAATTTTATAAATCCCTGAATTATTTTTTCTTGTACTCTCCAAGAAAAAAAGCACACCAGAACAGAGATTCTCTGCATTTCCCTTCCTCTTGATAATGTTCAGTTCTGAATGCACTTTTCTTACATTAGGAGTTTGTTTTCATTCATGTTTGTAAAACATAAAATAACATTAACTTGGTAAATATATAAATGCATTCTAACAATAATATTTACATGCTGGGACTTCCAGTTCCACAGGGTGTTTGTTTATTTATTGTAGGACACAAAAATATTACAAATTCTTCTTCCCTGGAAACTGCATGAGCTGATTTATACTAGTTCATTTACACTAGTTTGTACCTCAGAAAATTTTACGGTGAAAGTACAGAAAACTTCCCTTCTTTCTCTGGGTCCCTTATCCTTTTGATCTCCACCAGAGCTTCTCCTTTCCTCTCTTTTTATTCTTTAAACTTTTTTGATATGCACAATTTTTTTTTTATCTTACCTATTTTATTTCACAGCACTATTGTGGCAGAAGGTTTATAACTATAAAATTATAGCTGTTAGCCATGTAAGACTAACTTCTATCAGGACAAAATTTATGCATTGATGAACTGTCATTACACGTTATTATAGCTGATCCAGAGGAAAAACTTTTTTCTACAATGCTCATTGTAGTCCCTACAAACTGAGCATGTCATATTTAAGGATCCTTTATTTGTAGTATGTTGTTTCTAACTTGTTTGCTACACATCCTGTCCTTTTTCAAGAGCTATCAACTGCCTTCACTTAGTGCTCTCACTTATAGGACTGCAAATTATTCTACTGGTATATATTACAGAAAGTGATATACTTAAATCATGTACACTCAAAGGTGAGTGTCTGCTAGAAGGATAGATATATGCATGGTATCAGCAGTTGATAAGCTACAGGTAACCTAGATATCAAACCTAAATAAAGTCTAACCAACTGAAAGGCATTTCAAAGGCATCGTAATGTGACAGTGGTAAACCAGATAAATTCTGTCCCTGCCAGATAGAAATTTATCTTGCATAAGAGACAGGAGTTAGGACACCTCTAATTGAGTCAATTATAGCAAACGGAGGTTATGGTTAAGTCTGCATTTAACAAAATCCTGTTGGGACATGGGACTACAAGGAGGTAATTATTCCAGGTTTGAATTCATTTCCGAGAGACCAATTTAGAATAGGGCTTGTCAAAAAAATAAACCTTGATTTTGGCAGTTCTGTGAAGTGTCTTGAGGCTTGGTTTGGCTTTATTTCCTGCCATATAAGCAAAGGAAAAAAGAGAAGCCAAACTGGAATGACAGCTGGTTACAAGACACATTACCTTTTATTTCCTTAGAGTTATCTTTGATTACAGTACTTTTTTAAAGGTAACGAACGCATTCTCGTAAAACACACTAATCTCTTACTGAATTATCACTAAAGCCTCACCCTAACTCTAGCATAACTTTCAGCTTGATGCACCTTGCCAGCTTGAGGTCTTTGTCAGGGCCCTCTGAGTGCACCAATACATCTTACTGGCCCTGACCAGCCTTACCTGCCATGGCCAAGCCTCCCCTGCTTGCAGCGCTTGGGCACTATTGGCCAGCCTGGCTGGAGAGGCCCTGGCCCTGCTGGCCATGGTGTCATGCTTGGCTCCCCATCCTTCAGGGAGCAGTGAGCCCTCATCACTCCCTGACAATCTTCACCTAAAACAGGTGACCTTATCAGACTTGACTCTATAAACACCCTTCCTAACCTTACCTACAGACCTTCCACCTTTAAACCTCTCTTGGTGATTGTTACAGATTCATCTGCTACATTCCAATTTGCATGTATGAGCATTCAGAATCCTAAAGAGAAAAAGAAAGTTCTACTAAAGAAATCAAGCTGAGTAAAGGTTGTTTGGGGATTTTTTTTATGACCAAAACTCAACATTCACAGAAAACATTCACTTCCACTTCTGTTCTGAAACATATGAGAAAATCGTTATTTTGATAGTTGAATAATTACTGTCAAAAGAAAAGACCGACATAAAATAAAGCTAACTAAATGTTAATCTTGATTTTCTGATAATAGGACAGTGCTCTATGACGGCTTAGAGAAGATTTCAAACTGGATACTGTATCTATGACAACCTGTAGCTAAACTTTCTCACTTTCATTACATAAACAATAATTACTTCATTTCTTCCTGTAATTTTTTATAGTTTTGTGGCTTATGATAGCAAAATGGCTTCTAGTACAATATAAAATAACCATGGACAAATGGAAGCTGGAAGCTTGATGCAAGTTGTTAATCAGAAGAGGACTGATGTTCTGGAACAGCCTCAAATAAGAATAATGGAGCTAAGAAGTCTGACTAGTTTAAAGACTGAGTTTGAGTAAAATCAGGCTTCAATAAAATACCTGTTTGCAAGGGCTGAACATCAGCATTACCTTGCACTCACAGTTTTTCCCCCTGTTGAAAATTTGCTGAGTTTAGGAAAATTATTTCTTCCTTACTTTGGAGTAAATAAGATCAGTAAGTAAGAAGAATCAATTCTACAGCTTCAACAGTACAGAATGACTTCACAGAACAGAAGTGGAAAGAAAAAGAAAAATTAGGATGCATTTGTTCTTCAGAAGTTGCAAGCGATTATTTATCACTGCTAAAGAGCAGTTCTCTAATTAATTAGGCATGACTTTCTCTAGGGTTTTACAGAAATTAATTAAGTGACTTTATCTAGAAATTCCTGAAGAAGCCACAAAAGACACTATCAGACTTTTTGCCACAGAGCTTTCAAACCCTACAGGCAGCTGATGAGAGAATGATATATACTCCATAGAAATGTAAAAATTCCTTGAAAATCCTTCAATATTTTTTCTGTCATTTCTTAAAACAAGGACTTGCATCTATACTTAAGAGTGATGATGCATTAAACAAAATTAATATAACTATTTTAAAACGTTTTTTGCTGGCAGCAACTGGTATGAAATATACTTTGTTAACTTTGAAATAATGTAGCTATTGGTAACAAATGGAGGCATGTTGTTCTTTGATTGATTTATGCTACACTTTTCAAATGGAAGAAACTTATGCTTATGCTGAATAATTTGGAGGAGACTATTTTTCTTTTAAGGATGTCTCAGTCTGAAATACTGACATTCAAAGCAGATGTGCTACTATTTTGAAGGACTTGAGGGAAGTGAATTAATAAAATTATTTCCAAATGGCTCACAGCTGATGTTCTGAAGGCTTCATAGTGATTTTTATTTAGAAATCATGTAAAACATCCGATTCCTAAGGAGGAATACCATTTCTACACAAAGCAGCAAGCAATGGCCAATGTTTGATGCAGTAAACTGGCTTGACCTTGATCTGCAGTTCTGATCCTGACTAGGTTTATCCTCTTAAGTAACTCCATACCATGAGATGTGAGACCATTATCATCACAGCCAAAATCAGAAAGGTCATTTTCATCAGAGTTAACTATGGATAAAAAATTAATTATGTCATAATATGTTCTTTAAAGAAATGCCTAAAGTTATGTTTTTATTACCTTCAATGACATGCACACACACGCAAAATTAATACTTTTTTAAAATCCCAGTTAAGGTAATTTTCCTGTTAATGATCTCACCACCAAATTTCTAAGCCCTATTGCCTCAGTAATACGTTAGTGGTGGGAGTACTACATATTAACTAGTTTTCCAATGAATTCCACTTATTTTTGTACTATATTCAAGAAATGTTCCTGGCTAATATTTCAAACATACATGAGTGGTTCTTATCTGTCATGACCAAAAATGTGGAACTGTATATTTCTTGGATCTAAAAAATGTTATCGACCCTACTGTTTGTAAGAAAAATGAAATAATGTATAAAATATTAAGTTTCTGTCATATTTAATAAATTCAAAATCTAATACTTCTTACAACTTTCTGAGCTCATAAGCTATTTTTCTCTGTAACTAAATATTCTTGGCCTATTTATCACCGTAAGCACAGACCTGAGCAAGATCTGCCAGCAAGGGAAACTGAATGGAAACTGTATCCTAATCGGAAGACTTGCTAGGCGTTAGCATGATAGCTCTGCACTGATTTCACTGAAGAGCCTTCTGTGAAAGGGTTTTTACAGTGAGCAGAACAACTGCTGTAAAATGGGCTAAAATATCGAATAAGGCCACATATTCAAATAAATGTCATTATACAAAAAAATCCGCAGGTTCTTTGCAAGGTCAAGACCATGCACATTTGTGGAAAGCATGAGCAATTGTATGTCCTGGATAAAGTCTTGTCTTCAGGACCACCAATGCTGTGTTAAATTACAATATACATAATAATATTTGCTGTATCAAAAACATAATGGGTCTGATGCGTACTACAGACAGAACTCTGTAAGTGTACAAATTAATCTTATTAAAAGGATGGAAGAAAATTCATAAGAAGTACATACAGGAAAAATAAATTAATGTATGTACATCCAGGTTCACCATTCCTATCAGGGAAGTGAGAAAGCTGGTTTCCAGCCATGACATAATCCCTAATTATAGTGGTTTTCTGCTTTTGCAGGTGTAATGAAAAGATTTTCATGTTCTCTGTTTAAATAAGCTTTAAAGTCTACCATAATTACATCTCTGCAGATGGCTAATTCAGTAGTATTTATGCAGCAAATGCTCTTTAAATAGTAAAAATTTACAAGACAACAAATACAGTCATTACTTCATGGTCATTACATGAAGGATTACATGATTCCAAAGGAAAAACCATTTGAATTGCCACTCAGATGGATCAGGTGTTTTGAGTATGAGTTACACTCACTTTATTGCATCTTCGCAGTATTAAGAAAGGGCATAATTCAGCATGATTATCAGTCATGAGAAAAATAATAACCATAGCAGGAATTTGTAAGAGCATTATCAAACTAGTAATTGCTACTGATGTATGCTAGGATAAATGTGCTGCTCTACACCTGGATGAATGTTAAAGAGTCAATATCTCAGTGGATGAAATTCTGCCTATTTGGCTTAGAGAATGAATAACCACAGTGCCGTTCAATCAGCCCCCTGAGGGGCTGGGAGGACTAGGTAGGTCAGAATCCTTCCCAATGTTGCCCAGCACACAAAGAATGCTCATGCTGCTAGAATATTGTTCCTACAGGTCCATCATGAATTAAACAGTTCCTACACCTTCCCAGCTATGCCTGTTCTGGGGACCTGCACTGCTAGCAAAAGGTATCCTGGAGAAAGCTTCTTGTGCTATTCAGAGTTACAGCTTAATTTCAATACTACATTATGTTGATCCACTGAATGAGCAGATTCATGACTGTATCTTCTTCCCAGTCCCTCAAATCCCATTTTGAGTATCTGCACCATCTGAGTGAATAGGAATTGATCTTAATTATGTCTGGCTTCTGGTAACTGCTCAGGAGAGGAGAAAGTTCCTTTTGTCCTCCCACTCATGCTAGATGCCCATGTAACAGTTGGGTACCACGTTTAAAAGGAATACAGTGCACAAAATACTTTCAGTCCACCTTATATCAACGTTGTTACTCCAGATTCTGCTAGTCACTCAGATGTATGAATTTCACTCAAATTACGATTTTAAACTGAAATTAGTGTGCCAAACATGTTATTGCATTTTTTAAAAGATAACAATAGCTATATAAGTGCTATTAGAATCTAGTGTTCAGGATTTTATTGGAAATATTTCTTAGTTTGTACCAACCTAGTTAAATTCACATCATGGCTTGTCATGCCATTAACTAACTTGTTTGTCTCTGGGTTTAGGATTAGAAAAAATAACCTGGCGGTTAAGAATTGTAACTATAGTCTTATAAATTATTTTGTAATCAGGGTGATCTGCAAGAGATGACCTAGTCTATTCAGTTTTATGATAAACCCTACTTTTGACGATGCTGTAAAAACTCTGGATATTGACTTGTGATTGTCATCACTTTTATAAATCCCGATCACCAGACACATGACATCTATTTAGAGAAGCATACAAACCAAGAACTTAATCCTTTCATTCAATGTCTGCTACCAAAGACTGGGAGAAAAATCATCTTCCAAGTAGGCATTAACTAAAGATTTACCAAGCACTGCACAGCATCTCAGATCTTCTGACAGTGCCTAGCTGCCACTGTTCACCTATCAAACTTCTTTTTGCCTTCCCACATTCTTCAGAAGAACTTAAAACCATCCTTGGAATATTTCCTCTGATTTTTTTGCCATTAGTAGCTCATGAAGTGAGCTACAATGAAGCAAGTCTTGATGAAACTGTGTGTCACTTCTGTCCTGAATATTTGAGTTCATCATCTCTAACTTATACTTGCATAAACTACAGTCAGACTGCACAAACACTGTAGAGTTTGAAGGAAGACAGTAGCAGAAAATGCGAAGACACTTGAGGTGCAAAAACTACATTTCGACAGAAGTGTATCAAACAGAAGGGAGCTGAACAAGAACTGCAGAGCCAAGAAACACCAGTAATGGATTAGAAAGCGAAACAAGTAATACCACTAATCACAACTCCATTTATAAGATGTGGAACAATTATAGAAGAAAAAGAGATGCGAATTTTGAAAGATATGAGGTGTTAGGGTGAAAGGTCAGATGGAAAATCACTGCTTTGCAGTAAGACAAAAATTCGTCTATTCTGACTGAACGGCAACATCTGAGGTACATTATTCTAAAACCAGTATACAATTCTTTCCTTCTCCTCCAACATCACTCTAGTATTGTATTTAAAAATTGCACATGGCAGATAATACAAGACAGAACATTATCTACTACTGCCAGTGCAACATGAATTGTTGTAGCATTTCCCACACTAAGGATCATCAGAACTGTATCAAATCACTCTCTGCTCCACATAATACAATGCAGAAAAAAAAAATATTCCATGCATTTGGTTCAGGGCAGTCAAAAATCTCTCAAACATTACAACAAAGTATACAGGAATATTTCCTACTTGAAGTCACAAATGAAGAGTTCAAAACGAAAAACCAAATCTGAAAAGAGTTTATACAATGAGATAGAATTATTGTCTTTTATAGAAACTCTGCGCTAGGTTTTTTTTTTTTTCCAGATGACATTGTACTACATGTTTACCCATGTTACTGTTTAAGATTAGCAGGAAATTTGCATCTTTAATGCTTGTCCTCTGTAAATCCAACAAGCGGCTTGTTTACACATGGAGATTTAATAAGGACTTTAATTTTCCTACTAAACATATCTGTAGAAACTAGAGTCTTAGGGCATGTGAATTTTGACACCTGAGAATCTGCTGCAGTTTATCGGCAAAATAGAAATAAATCCAGTAGACTCTGTACACATGCCAGGAATGTATATAACAAATCTCAACCTGAAAGGAAAACATTTGTTCTGGTGAACAACAAACACTTGAGTGGCATGAGATCAGCAGCGATGCAAATTGTCTTTTTGTGTGGTGCTAAAAGCATCTTTTGATTTTCTTTCATTTCATTATGGCAAATTCAGGGTGCACAATGTATCATTGCTTATTGCAAGTATTTTATTCAGGGCATTAAGACGTACTGATTTGACATAATTTTTTAGCCCAATGAAGTGTTACTGTCACACTTGGGCACCCATGATAAAAAGAAGCAAAAGGAAGAAGTTTAACTTGCACAAATGAACAATAAAAACTGCTGGAGGTCTTTCTAGAAAACACAGATTGTTTTCAAAATCCTTACTTTTCACCTACTTATTACTCAATTCACTCAATTACATCTACTAGACATAGCACAATGACCCTTGCAACAATTCCATAAATAGTGGTGACGGATGTACACAGCCTTAATGGACAGGTTAAACTTGGCAAGCTAAGATGAAACTCTTCAATGAAAGATTTTACCCAAGTTGACTTTGATTCTTTTATAAAACTGTTAAAAGTACTGTCAGCCAGGACATAACTGATCCTTAAGCAATGGTCCATTAAGAATAAACCCAATCTAACCAGGGTAGAAATGACAGCCTGAGCCCTTGTGTGCCTTTTTTGGACCTTACTTTTAAATACTGAAGACACAAGCTCTTCAGTGACTCTTTTAGGTTTGGAAATCTTGGTGGGAGCATCACAGGGTATTCTAGGAAACCCTGCATACTTACTACTGGACCCACCTAGTATTGACAGCATCCATCAAATACGAAGATGAGACATGGACCTGAAGAAATCAAACACTTCAGTAAGAGAGGACATCTTACTGCACTGAGTGTCCTGTGCCTGATACTCCACAAAGTTTTCTTGATGATCTCATTTCTTTGTAATATTATTATTCATTGTTCCAAAGCCATTGAAGTGCTACATCTTTCAACAAAAAGACACAAGCTCTCTGTGTGAATACCTAAGGACTGCACACACAGACTTGACAGATACATTAGGTGGATGGGTTGTCAGAGGCTGTGGTGATCAGCAAATATAAGAAATATGATAAAATACACAAGGAACAGGGGGAGTGGTCTTACTCAGTCTAGGCAAACATAAGATTTGAGCTCAATATTTACAAACACCAGGAACATACAGGCTGTCTTGCTATCCGTGATATTGCCAGTGTCAGTGTTTTGGTAGGCATTTTCGTAGAGGGAAAACCATGCAAATGCAAGACAGTAAACTTTCAGAGTCTAAGGGGTTTAAGGATTAGCTGATGCACAAAAGACAAAGATGTACAGGAGAGACAAAGAGGAGACCCATTGCTCAGCAAGGACACATTTGCCCAATTATCTAACTGACACACACTCATTTACAGAAATTAAATTTTGTTCTCTCTCAGAAGCCATGTAGAGATTTGGTTAATCACTATCAGAACAGGTGTCACTGAGTACTTCCTTGACCTTAGCAGACAAGCTAGGGAAACTGCCCCAGGTCTTTGCTTTGATCTATGTTTATCTACAGCTGAAGCACCCTTTGTTTAGACTACAGAGATAAAGCATCTTCTCCTGTCCCTATCAGGCAACTACATGTGCTTTATTGAATGCTGACGAGGGTAAGAACTTGGGGTTTTCTTACTATATATCAGCATTTATAGAATCATCTCATATCTCTGCTGAGGCTGACCATCTCATTGAGAGGACAATATACTTGAGATAATTTTTTTTTTCCTGCCTACACACAGTGCCTAAAGTAATGGAACCTCTGTTCTTATCTTAGCTTCATACACGCCGCTGCAGTGTCATCTATGTTTATTAGTACTAGCAGCAAAATATGATCATCAGAAAATATAAAGAAATGTTCAGCACAAGTACATGTTGAAAGAGCAGAAAGCAAGAAATGGCTAGAGGAAAGAAACAAACATATACAAATTTCTACTGATTATTCCACTAAAACAATGATGAAGTATAAATCACAAAATTATCAATATTATGATTATGTTATGAGAAGAAAAGGCAGATAAATGAAAAATACAAAGAGCTATCCTATTTTGTTCCTAAACAGTTATTTTGGAAACAGAAAGTCTACCCGGGGTTGCCACTGGAAATCACAGAAATTCTTCAGGTACAATAAAACTCAGAGATTTTGTCCTAACCCCAAATCAAGCCCCAGGGTAACCTTTGCAAAGAGGGATAACATTTCTCAACCTATTATTTTCCATTCTGCCTAAATTTCTAGATAAGACTAAAATACCTCTACTTGTGTATTTCCACCTCAGTTGGAAATAGAATATCCTGGGGAAAATATGCTACTGTCAAATTTTCCGTTCAATGTCATGAAGTTCAGGTAAGAAGGATAATCATTTGAACTACAGTGTTTACTTACATTGTATTGAACAACCTGCCAATGTCAATCATCATTACTCAAATTTAGTCAGGATATCCTAATATAATTATACAAAAATAAAGTAATTTGAATTCTATTAGCAACTTTGAATAATTTTATTGCTTATTATAGATGAATTATGCATCAATTATGCCCAAATACTGCTCTACGACATTGATTGGAATGAGGCAACTATTTTTTTAGGTACACATATACAGTAAGGGACTACAGCTATGGCAATATGTGTACAAATCATACAAAAAAAGATAGAGAAAAGATATATTGGTTCCCCTGTAGTGGACAAGCACAAGTAGGTTGCAACCCACCTCCTGCAATAAAGCAAAAAATTCACCTTTCTCTTTAATACAAGTTCTAGAAGAGAAAACATAGTACAGATCCAGAAAGCTGTGCATTAGGACAAACACAAGCCTAAAAATGATGCCTAAACTTCAGCAAATTTGTCAAGTACTTTGATTGAGGTTGAGAATATGAGTCCAAATGGGTATACAGGAAGCAATCATTTCTTCATGAAGAATACGTGCTTTACTGTGCACACAAATTCTTCCTTCAGAAGGCTGTAAATTACAGTATTTATGGAATCTTAATGATCTAAACACAGTTGGAGCCTGAAGGTCAAGGCTGCAAACTGCATCCTAAATTTCTGTTTACAGATGAAGCATAGTATTTATTGCTGCACTGCTTGCGCTGCTATAGTTAAAGGCCTGCCAGCATTTCCATTATAAACCACTATTTCAGGGGTTTATAACTTGCCCATCAATCTTCCGACTGGGATGAAACATGGCATACAAGGAGCTGGCTGTGAGACTGATTTTTTTGTTTGTTTTCTTTACCAAATTACAAAAAGAAAAGCTTAAAGTTATACAAGCAAAAAAAGTACATTAGCTTTTTTCAAGTACTTCTAGTGTCCCTGTGATACAATTATAGCTTCAGAACACAAAATAGATTCATGTAACTGCATCAATTAATAGAAGGACTTTCAATCCCTAAAAAGTGAAAAATAACCCAAAGAAAGACATATTGTTAGATGCTTTTTTTGAAAAGAAATTGTACTGCAATTTTTTAATGGCAGGAAAGGAAATCAGAAACCTATCACTGTCCCCGATTCTGTTTGTATTGAAGGTAAATCTACACTACAATTACACACCTTGGCACAGTACAAAGAATGCATTCTTTTAAAATAAGTATCTAAATGATGATACACAAAGTGTACTTTACAGTTATATAGTCTGGATGATGTCAGGTAAAAGAGTTCAGAGTAAAGTCAAATCCAAGGTTTTCCCACAACCTCTGAAGTAACCTTATCATCTACTGTTTAATCTTGTATCAAATTTAGTGAAATCAGGAGGGGTAAGATTACAAAATTTTCATTTCCACACTATCTACTTTGCCAGTGTGAATACACTGAAGTACTGCTGAGAGCAGGAAGGTGAAAAATTTACTTCACATTATACCTGCATACCTAGCAATTACATCTTGATGAATAACAAACTTAACTCTGCAAGCATTACAAGAATTTAAATATTGGAAGACCTCAAAAAACCCTCTTATTGGAATCCTAAGTTTTGGCATAATTTCTTTTTACAAATAAAGAACTAGGTCAGACTCAACAATGTGCCATTGCAATGCAACACAGACACATTACATTATATTAAGCAGTTTCCTGGTTCCTGTTCAGTTCAGTTCAGAACACGTTCTGAATATACCAGTTCAGACAAGAAAGACTTCGGTGCTAAACCTGGAATATTAGACTTTTTTAAACAACATTTTGGTTTATTTCTTTATATTATAAATCCAGTCACAGCAGTTTTTTTTTTAGTCCCTCCTCAAATATAATTATTATATTTTTTTTATTACAGCTGTAGGGATTTTATTCACTGACACTGTTGAGTTCACCACAAATACCTTTCTTTTTTTTTTCTTTTGCTTTAGTTAAAAGATGACCTCTCAAGTGGACAGACCCCATGATGG
>NW_009624757.1:29658-45245 GCF_000690535.1 Cariama cristata | reverse complement strand
GAATGAGATTCTGGCAATGTGCTGGGAGGCTGAGAGTTTAGGATTAATGCTAGGAATCCAAATACTAGTCTCAGATTTGTTGCTAGCATAACACTAATTTACACCTACTAAAACTTTGCTTTCCTGTGTCTGACCAGAGGGCCGCTGCAGGGAGCCCTCATGAGAAGGGCATGCTTTGGAGGGGAGAGTTGAAGAACTATAAACCATCTTACTTTTGGTATAATTGGTTTCTAAAAACATGGTTTAAATGCAGCGTTGTCCAAAAATGATGCCCAAGTCATTTGAACATATCTTTGATTTTCCTTCTAGGTTACATTCCTGGCCTGGTGATACAGGCAGCGGTAGGGCACCACGGGGCAAGGGACCTCCAGTAACCAGTCAGACATTATGTGCAAATATTAGAGAATCTCTTCTCTGCAGTTACATCCCAATGTGTAATATTTAAGTTGGTATAATACATTCAGAGGCGTAATACATACTATACTTTTAACAACGAAGTCCCTGGCTGGTACCTTAGTTCCCCATTTTAGAATACTGACCCACCAAGTTTATACCTACTATGTCCTAGATAAGTAAAAAAGCATTTGCTGTAAATTTACCCAATTTAAATTTGCCTGTCCACTAGCAAGCCAGTCTCATTCATGAAGGTGTCACTTTTTTTTAAAAAATACAAGATTCTAAGTGTTCACTTTGATTATTTCTTACTTGACTATTTCATGGCACAGGGAGCAGACTGTAGGCACTTGACAACCCTAGATTAGGAAAGCTTCAAGTCTTAAGACTTGCATATCTCCTTTTCCCACGTAGAACTATGTGGACTTTACCTAATTTAGTTCATTAGGTATTTTAATTACTTTTCAAAACAGTCATGGTATTTTTCTTGCCCAAGTAGCACACTTGCTCTGCCTGAAAGATGCAAAAGCCTTAGCAAAACTTGACTGACAAAGTTCAAACCACCACCACCTTTACCCTTTCATCTATAAAGGGAGACAGATTATAACACGCACACTCTTGACACACGAGCGCACTTTCTGAGCTGCTACTCTTGCAAAACTAGAAAGTAACGGATACACTAACTTCCTCCGAGATCTCAAATGTTCACCATACAAAAGCAAACAGGAATTTTCAAGACAAATACTGCTTTTGAGGAAAGAGTTATTGTTTCTTTGTTTTTCCTCCCTAGGGCGTGAAACACTGCATTCAAATAAATCAAATGCTATAATCCTGTGTCATTCATTTACTTTTACTTCAGACAAGTTCATTTGCACCAGAAAAGAAAGTATGAATTTCCACCTGGAAGTGTTCCCTTGCCCATTTCTGGGTTTTTGCAAACTCAAAAGCTCCCTAGCAGTTAATGCACCAAACTTGTTTGATGCTCCTCTTGCTCTACAGCTCAGCAGCAAGACGATGGTAAGCCTTCGGTTTGGTAGAACGCAGCTCTGCTCACACTTAATATACAGAGTACAACTGCAGAACACGACAGGTTGTTTTCCCCCCGATATAAGATTGTATTCACATGCACACGCTGCTGTCATGTTTGCATTCATGAGTGAGCAAGCTTTTAGCACCTGTGACTATAAAGCTTTCATGTACAATTTAGGTTTAAAATTCCCTGAAAGGCAAACAGTGTTGGAGACGCTTTCATAATGTGAAATCCTGGGATAGACATGTCTACAGACAATTCAAATGCATCCTCAGGTAACTACATTAAAATCATGGATAGTATCTATCAATTAGCAGGTCAGGCATTTCCCCTTCAAATTCTACCTTAGAAAAGAAGCCTGAATAGAAGAATAACCAGATTTCTTTTCCAAAGGGAAAAGCAGTATTTCTGCAAAAGGCAATGTTTTTTGGTCAATACTTGCCATCAGTTTAGAGTATGTGAAAAAGCCTAAGTGTTACATTTTAGACCTTTTCATAGAATTATCTAGCATTAAGCATAATGCTGCAATAAAAGCAGTGCTTTTCACTTAACTGTGAGAAACTTAAATACTGATAGACTTTTAATTTGAGCTTGTTTACAGACCTCCCTAACACGGGATACCAGGAAGAGTTAACTAGGCAAATAAGTGAATAAAAGTAGCCAAGGACATTAAAAGCAGGACATACACATGGACAGACAAGACAGTTTGAAGATCTCCTTTGACAGCTGCTCAGTGTATTAGGAGAATGTGGTTTAGCTTCAGAAGTGGCCTCTGACAGTGGATTTTCTGAAGAATGATTTTAATACAACTTTCTAAAATGCTGATTTGAATTAATACTGCTTGAAGGGATTATCTACCACTGAAACCACTGTATCGTCTCTCCTTTCTGTCTCTGCTATACTAAACTGACCACAATCTATATCATCTCCCCTCCTTTCATCTGTCACCAGCAGCGACAGCTCTAGGTTTCACCTTCCAGACTCTTCTGTGTTTTTTTTTTCTAACACTAGCAGCATCACACAGAATGCAAATCAAAAAACAGTAGTAGAAAGCAATGTTTGTGCTCCCCTTCCCCTTTTAACTGATTATCCTAGGTAGGGGAAAAAAAAAAACCAAATAAATCACTGCCTAAATTTAATTTATGGAGCTTAGAATTTCAGTTAAAAAGGTCAACTATAGAATCAGGAATGGAGAAAAATTAGTTTGAAATAAGTTTGCAGTTAGTGGCCTTGCCACCGCTGTAAATGAACAAATGTTCTCACTGTACAGACGCCTTAGTGAAAGCAAGGGTTTAATTGCATTTTTTTTCTGCAATACAAGCGGACATACTAAAACTACGCATGGGAAGAGAGGGGAGTTAATTTGATAAATCTTCTAGGGCTGTGGAAAGGACAGCTGGTATTTAAAAGGCAAAATATACATTACAGTGTGAGCTTCCCCTCTTCCTCCCTTCCTACTTACTCCTATCAAAGCATCCCAGAGCTCTTACCATTTAACACTCTTCCCACCTACACTGCTGTTCCATTCAAGTGTTCGTGTGGGCTTGTACATGGACCTGAAAGCTAACTTGCCACTCTTTCTTGTGCAGATCCTTCCTATTTCTTCGTTGATGACCAAAACTCTAATCTTCCTGAGAAATTATAAAAACTTAGAGGGGAAGGAAAATAAAACAAAATAAGCCCAACAACAGTGATTTTTTTCATGACTGCATAAGAAAACAATCCCTGGTTCCAACTACTGTCGTGCAGCAGAGTAGATAAGATATTGGGACTTGAACCTGTTGTAGCATCGCACAGGAGTTCCTGCAAGTCCCCAGCTTTAAAACAGTTTCACAAGCAGAAGTGTCACTTAATCCCTTGGCAAATTGCTTTTTTAGAAAAATTATAACTATGAAGAGCCTTCCAGCATTCCGAGTAAGATATTAGGCAGTTGCCAACTCCACGAAACAGAACCTAGAAGTGCCAAATTTTATTTCATCCCATTCTGCAAGTGTTACACAGTCTCCTTGCATTTTTATCACTTTTGTGATTCTGGCACACAGTAGAGCAGCATTCCCCTTTCACGCAAACACCGTTAGAATGGCAGAGCTCACCTTAGTGCAAAAACCTGAACAGACTTGGAAAGTTTTTGCTTGTGCATCTGCCCACAAAAGCTTACCTTGACCCTACTCAGTAGTAATTTAAATACAAAGCAGCCACTAGTAACACAGTTACTCCACAAAGATCTCTTTGCCATGCATTTAAGGTCTGGCTATAGGAACAATTGAGCCTACAGGGGAACATAACATACAGAAACATTAATTTCCTGAAGATGCCTCATATTGCTGTCTCAGATGGAGCCATCCTTTGTTAAATTCACAGCATTTGCTTCCTTAAAATTCCTATGCTGTTTTCTCCATGTCCCACCCCACACTAAGCATCTGGTACTTTTTTTTGATAAACAGATCTTAAATATCTGAAGATTCTTGAATTTAAAATACCGAAGGCCTGATAAAAATTTCAGTCAGCAGTTGCTGTTAGGAAGAAGCACTCTGGAGACAGACCATCATGGGGTACTGGGAGGAAAAGAATCAGCATGACAGCAAAATATTCATTTGGTTTGTTACCATTTCCAGAGGAGCTTACCGCATGCCACCACCACCTGCAGCTTTGAGTGTCATGTGGAAAAGAAAGCTACATGGGGAAATGACCACAGCCGTTCCCACCTGGTGCCCTCTTCCCTGCCACCACATGCACAGAAAAGCCATGGCCATCAGGAACAGCGACCATCTCCCTCTGTTATATGAGCTGTAATTAGGAGAGCCAGGATTTCTTCTACCTTCACACGATGCAGGAGTACAAGCAGCTTGTGCTTCCCAAGGAATATCCTCACGCTCAGTGCATTCAAGCAATGACTTGATCTTGTAATTCAAGAATTCCTCAGAGACTATTTGATTGTTCTAGAGGAATACAAGTTACTTTACACTGTCTTTCAAATTAAACAGCATCAGTTCCCCTGAGGTTACGGTAGATATGTATCTCCTTTACATCACAAAGTGACTGCCTTAGCCAGTGTTTCCCAGACTGAATAGAGAAATTCTGCAAATAGTGTAGAAATGGAAAATTCTCAATTTTTCTAATGCTTTCCACAAATCAAAGTGTCATCATTTTGAAATGAAATGCTACGTTCCATCTCTAAAAATGTCCACCAAACCTACTTTTTCTGGTTTGTAGAGCCCAGGTCAATTCACCTAAGTTTTTAAGATATGTAAATTCTGCTTTACAGACAGATAATCTGTGCCAGAGCACTATAAAGAGACTTCATTGTCTCCTGGAGCAATGCTGCACAACACATGTTCTGCAGAGAGATTTCTTTGCTCTCCCACTGGTTACTGGTTAAGAAAAAACTACGGTACCAGTATGGCATGTCATTCATGGGAACTGCGGAGCAGCACAGACCCTTAGCAGACGATGAAGGGCCAGGGTTGGTTAGGGCTGGGGGTATCCTAGGAGAGTACAGATTCATTCCCCACAAGAGGAGCTGCCTCCAAGCAGCACACGCTGCCCTGACACACCACTGACTTACACCATAGCCATTTTAGCCCTTTCCCCAACTGCTGGGATTGCCAGCAGTAGAGAGAATCAAAGAATCATTTAGGTTGGAAAAGACCTTGATGATCTTAAAATCCAACCATTAACCCAGCACTGCCAAGCCCACCACTAAACCATGTCCCTAAGCCCCACATCTACACATCTTTTAAGTCCCCCCAGGGATGGTGACTCTACCACTTCCCTGGGTAGCCTGTTCCAGTGCTTGACGACCCTTTTAGTGAAGAATTTTTTCCTAACATTCAATTTAAACCTCCCCTAGCACAACTTGCGATCATGTTACTACACACAAAGAAGCAACAGTACAAGAGAAACAACCAGCAAAGTAAATACTGCTGCTGAATACTCTGAGGTTTTTACACATTGAACTTGCTTTGACGATTTTGTACTCACAGCTGTGACCCTACACATGCTACAAATGGAAGCACAGATCAAATCGTAATTTCGTAGTGATTTTTATAAAGCCTTTAAACCAGTAAAGCTTTTCTGAACTCAAGAGTCACAAAAATCTGTTGTTTCCCTACTCTGAAACACTTGCAGAATTTGTCAATATTCAGAAAATCAGTCAGACCTTCTCCAGTTGCAAGTAATTGGGAAACCAAAGTGAGGGAATTAGGATCAGTTGGTTCAGGTGCTGAATGGAAGTGACAAAAATATAATACTCAGGCAAGAAATCTAAAGTTTGCCTTAAATCACAATGCAAACTATATGTATCTGCAGGATTAACTCTTGGAAAGAAAGCACTTTCTGGTGCTTAGGACATTTGGGATTTCTGTGCCTCCCTTTCCCACTTATAAAATGGGTGCTGCAAACCTTAATATTAGAGAAGTGCTTTTTTGTGGAAGCACCAGGTACTTCTAGCAGCTCAGAAAAAAATAATCCTGATTTATTACTTTGGATCCTTTTCTCCTGTGTAGCATTCTCCATGTAGACAAACATGAGAAGAAGCAGTAACCTCAGTTGAGCAAAGAAAATTAACTTCTCTTTCATGTGAACTGTACTGTTTAGACATCCTCGAGAGGAGAGGAGGTCTCATTAAAAATGTCAGTCTTTCTATTCAACAGTACAATAGTCACATACAGGTATCATCAGCTGTTTTCCTGATCTGTTTTGCAAACAGCAAACCAAACCCCACATCCTCAAGCTTTGTAGACCTGAACAGACTCCGAGGCACAGCCAGTAGGTAGGAGAAAAGTTTTTCCAACACTGCAGAAAAATACAGACAACCGAAGTAACCTTGATTTCCAGATCTAAGTGACAGCAGAACGGAGCAAAAGCACTGCTAGCATTAGCACATCAAAAATGATGCAGAAATTAGCACTTTTTATTTGGAGTATCTACACAAAGCCACACTCTCTCATTCCTCATCCATTGTCACAAATTCAATTGCCTAAACCTGTTATCATAGGGCTAAAGCAGAGACATGCCAGTCTGCTTCACACTGCTGTGGATGAATTGAACAGTGTGGAATCAAAACTTCCCAGTTGTCCCATCACCTCCTCCATAACAGCTATAACCAGGAGAAAATTTAGGTCCATGAAATACATGCCCCATTTCAGTCAAATGATCTAGCTCCTGAAACGATGAGGATAGGAAGTATGGAAAGAATACTTTCTTACTTTCTTTAATGCCTACCACTTGCCCAGAATAAGAAGAAAGCATACTGCAGCCGCGTCTCTGCTCTTCAGAGGATGACAGGACCTTCCGCTGTTACCCTCGCTTGTTCCAAGAAAACAAAAGTAGTGAATAAAAATGCAAAACACGCAGCGATTTGGAACCAGTAACTTAAAACTCCTGGATCTGGGGGATATGGCAATAGCAGTTTTCTGGTAATCCACTTAAATATTTATCTGCCAATTCTGTGTACAAGATCTTCAGACTTGCCTATTTGAACAATGAGAATTCAAGCAATCTGTACTCTAAGCAGCTGATAAAGTACTGATAGGGCATTAACAACAAAGAAGGTACAGTTTAAACTTACAGAAACTAAACTAGAGCCATCATGGCAACAAGTTAGCAAACAACAAAAACTCTTCCTAAAACTGGGAAGCAATCTTGCCTCTAAACACACAGATACCAGGTGTACAATTCTTAAATACAGTAATTTCTGGCACACTCTCTTTGCAAAAAGAAAACATTCAACTCTGTGTACAAATATTCGCTGAAAATGTGTTTACAGATGCACACTGTCTTGCAATAAAAATTGCATCTGTAATACTGCCTGAGATGATTTTCATTCCGGTAGGAAATAATCAACTGTGTACAAATCTAGGATTGCAAATAAGCACAAGCTTTGAAACAGATACATATATTCTGAAGCAAAAGTACCGAACACTACGATGTCTGTGGACCACTCCAACTAAAAGGGCAAAAGTAACAACTAGATTTGTTCCAAAGCATCTGCTGTCAAAGCAGAGCTCTTCTCTACTCATTTAAATGTCATTAACCACAGACACCCAAAAAAGGTATAGGCAAAGGGCTAATGCAACCCAAATAACACTTGACTGAACCTAGAACTCTTTCTTTGATTTTTTTTTTGGAGGGGAGACAGGAGGAGAGCCTTGAAGTTTGATTTGTGGGGGTTTTGGGGTTTTTTAAACATATAATGTTACTAGAGGCTTACACAGAAAGGAATGATGTCTAGTTATACCTCTGAAATAAAGCAGTATTAGTAGTCCTGCATTCTAACAGAGATACAAACCCCAAAATATTTAAAGGAACAGATAAAAACAGTTCCGAGACACAGACAGAAAATCCCTTTGCAACAAGTTCACTGAAGCAAGTAGAAAAATACCAAATTCAATCTGACTTCACCAGGTTGAAGATCAGAGTTGAATGGCACAGCAGAAATCTCCAGCGACTTTATTGCCTTTTTTCTCCCCTATCTGGTTGAGGTCAAATAATAAGGTGAGCCAAGTGGACTTCAGAGAAACAGTAGCTATGAAAGATTCAGCCATAGCGTTAGCTTTGTTGACCTTAAATAAGGAATCATATCTCAAGACAAGCATTACTTCATTAGGAAGCCAGGGACAGGCTGGAGGTCTCCACTGTTGGGAAGGTTTCAAAAGCCCTTCAGTTACAAATTGCCGGTTCCGCACACTCGCAACCAGCAATTTCAGCCTGAAGTGTGCCAGCCAAAATGAACTTCTTTTGGAGCAGTTGTGTAGAAGCCCTCATGAGGATGAGTAGACTCCACTCAAACCCTCTCCACTGATGAAGTCAAATATCTGAATTTTTAATATGGTACAACTTAGTGCAGAAAGTTGAGTTAATCTGAAATTGAATTTTTAGCTAAATACAGCTAATTTGAAAGGAACCATAAAAGTAGTTTCAGGGCTAGACTTATCCTTTTGAAGTGCAGTAAAAAAGCATTTGCTACGTAAGGTTGCAAACCAGAACAGGGCAAATTCCTTCCCACTTTTTAGCATGGTACACATACAGCAGTAGAAAAGCAGAAACACACACGCTGAACCAGGAAACTGCTTCTCAAAAAGGGTCACAGTGAAAGAGCTGTTAGAAGTAATAGTCTGAAGCAAAGGTAATTAATAGGGAATTAATAACTTCATTAAAACATGTCAAAACCAGGAACAACCAACCACCAAAAACGTGATGTGATATTCAACAGAAATAAAAGGAACAACACTTCAGAAAGCTTATCTCCTCACATTCCCACAACTTAATTACACCTTCCCATCCCCTCCCAAAACAGCAGCTCCCTGCCCTGAGCCAGCCGGAGCAGAACCAAACGGAGCTGAGTACCAGTTCATTCAGGTCTCTCCTTCCTACCTACTGTCCCCTCCCACCCCACGCATGCAAAATTTTACCCAAGACTAACTCCTGTTCGCAATTTGGCTGAAGTTAGTTATTTGCTTCAAAAATTATCAGGGAAAAGGGACAGAGCAACACTGCTAAAGGTAACTTGCCATGGAAATGAAGTTTAGGAATCTCAGGCTAAAAATGCTTTATATTACTGCTCTCAGCCATGCTTCAGCAGCAGCAGCTATATCAAAAATGTGAACATAGATCACAGCCTATTACCAGTGTAGATAACAACCTGTTCTTACTCAAGAAGTAGGTCACAGAAGATGACCAATTTGGCCAGCTAAAAATGTCTGTAAAGCCACTCTAAGTTCTCTAAAACCTGAAATGGCACCAAAATGCAGTGCATAGCTCCCTGCTTGTTCTGCCTGGCCTAGAGTGGGAACGGGTATACGATCTCACATGTGTTTGCTCTAAGTACAGAATATAGGCATGGTTCTCATCGCCTTGTGACTTGAAGTGTATGGAATTTTAAAGTGTGAAATTACAAGTTATTTCTACATCTTGCATCCAAAATACAACTATGTACAGGTCTCAAATTTTCTTTTGTGGCCAACAGTTCTACTGGAGGGTTTATAAGCTTCAAAGAGCACTACATTTCTTGTCTCATGGTTGCCACTGTCTTCCATATAACAGAGCATACTCATCCACCTAGAATTACATATGAAGAATTTTGCCCTATTATTTTCTTCATGTGAACAGGGAGGAAAGAAAAACAGGAAAATATTTCTTTAATCAACCAGATAGGTTTTGAATGCCAGATCTCCCTACCTGTACCTTCATTAGACTGCCCTCTCTCTCCCAGCCCCCTGCAAGCCACTTTGCTTTCTCTCCAGACCCGAGAGAAATTACCTTCTATATTTGTACTTTCCTACTTGTAATGAGTTGTTTCCTGTTGTAGAGATATGGCTGATCATGATTTCTATTGTAGTGATGGAAAAAAGCTCAAATAAACTCTAAGCCGGTGCATCACCAGAAAGAACCACCTCTTTTTTTTCTTTTTTTTTTTTTCTTTTGGCAGTTTGCACTAGGGAAAACAGTTAAATGTAGCTGTTTCATCACGCCATATGATTGCAATGTTGCCCTGTCTTCTTTTTTTATGGAGACCTTAGTACAGAAGATAGAAACGAAAAGGATCATGCAGGGTTAGTCTTCCTGTACCAAAGAACTTGCAAGTTGCAACAGATAACTGCTTAATAGTTATGCTTTTCATGACTTTTAAAGTGTAAAAGCTTTTGATACCATTGTAATAATTAACTGGTGGCATTGCTAACATTCAGTAGGTATAGCTGCCCAAAGGAGGACCCCATCAAAACAACATTCCTGTATACAGACTAATGGTAGTTATGCTCGTTGGTGTGGAATTTCAGCTCTCTTCCTCTCCCATCTGAGACAAATTCCGAAAGTACAATTTTAAAGCTATCCTACAGTTTGAACGTTCCCTCTCCTTCCCAAGTGACCAGGACTTTCATTCTTCCTCTTCTGTATTTTTCAGTCAATGAAGTCATTGGATTAAGAAGTTCGTTCTTTGTTCCCACAAAACCTAATTCAGGCTTTCCCCAACTAGCAGAAACCTGCAACCTCTGCAACATCATCAGCTTTTTCTTTAGAGTTTCCAGTCTACCTGTATAGGTTAGACTATTATTCTTTACAAACTAATCCAGCTCCTCCAACCCGAGTACCAGGTGGTGCTGGTGCTGTGCCTGGAAGCGCAAAGTTCAGTCCCTACAAAGAATACTTAAATTTCTGTGGCACATGGCACTTTGCATCATGCATTAACATCAGCTATTCAGTATTTTCTTCCTTCCCTAGTAGCTGTTTTATGCGTAATGATGTTCTACTTGAAGTCTGCTCCAGGGGAATGAATACTATGGGATGGATTTATAAACACAAGTTTCAGAAGTAGGTCAACGACAGGCACCAGCTCTCACCTTTAGCATATGATGCTGCTCTGGGAGAGACACCGACCCACAGCATCTATACAATGTTTGCAGTAAAGATGTTATGGGCAGCTTACAGTTAGAAAAAAAAAATACTGGTCCCAGGATACATGCGTATAAACCATCAAGTAGGTAGTGAAATAGGGAACGCTCTCCTTTCCTGCTGTCACTGCTGGCAGAAGAGCTCACTCCACCTATGGGGATACCAACAGCCACATCTCTCAGCCTCCTGCTTACTTGAGCCTCATTAAGCTCTTCAGAGGGCATGGTGACACAAGGGAGGGAGGGGAACAGGAGCACTGTTTATATTGCACATGCTTGAAGTAGAATTTTCACAAGAAAACACACTGTTTTTTCCCTGACAGTTGTAAAGGCCCACAGGGAACATTTAGCTATTGTAAACACCGGTCCTTTCGTCAAAAGTAGGCTTCAGTATGCAGTTTCCTTCCCTCTGCCCAGGACGGGAGAACAAAAACAGGAGCAAAACCCACTCCTGGGACAACCACAAAATCCAGAGGGAAGAATTTGCACAGAGATCCTGGCAATCACATCCATCCAGACTGGAAAAGCATGGGGGGGGGTGGGGGGGTGGGGGTGCGCATGCAATTTCCCAACAGTTTAATACTAACCTATATTTTGAATACTCTGTTGTGACACTGGATATTTCATGACCAGAATTAATTACAAGGTACAGGAAACAAAAGAAAGCAAAAAGACTATGCCTCCAACAAAACACATCAAGGGTCACAAAGATGCAATGAACTCGGTTACTTATGGGGAAGGAGGACAAACCTGCTTTGCTTCTAGGAAAGCGAGGATGTATTTTGTCACAGCTAAGAACCTGAGATAAGAACAGCAGCAAACATTTCTCTGGAGAGCAAAGGGACTGTGTTGGCAAGTCTAGTTCAAGACATCAGGCTGAGACAAAGCAGCTCAGGCCAGCCTGCCAGGCCACAGTCTTGTAAAGCTTTTAGACAGGTAGAATTTGTGAACAAGCCATTTGCTTAATCCTTGATCTTCTATGCTACAAGGTGACCCAACCTTTTCTTCTTCATAGTGCCTTTTTTTAAGGGCTGTCTATGTATCCTACATACCTTGTTCATCGCACCTACAGAGAGAACAGAGCTACACAGGCACCAAACCTTAACTGGTCAGCCAGAAGAGTCATTTGTTGCCCATGACCCAGATTAAAAAGCAAGAAAACTATGAGATGCCACCATGAGAGACCTGCAAACCTGCAATGTCAGTTATGAGAAAACATCTCAACCCACTGCCAGAGCAGCATCACTCACTATATAACCAAGAAAACCTGTGCATATTGGGTGACAGCAGGATACACATTTGCTTTTTTGGTATCTGCTGCAAGCAAAGGAGAAGTACCTCAGCAGGTATTATGAAAGCAGCTAAAAAATGATGAAAAACGGTGACATTTTCCTCAGTCTTAATATATTTGTGTTTTCAACCATGCAGGTAGGTGAAGCAAGTTCTTGTGCAACCATAGCTCTTTCTAAACAAAGCGTGTTTCTGTAAACTAATCTATTACAAAGCAGAGAAAAATATTTTTACACACACAGTCTAATAACATGTTTTGTCAATTAGCTCAGTCACTGTTCAAAGGAGTCACAATTCTACCCTCTTCCCCTTCTTTCCTCCCTAGAAATAGAAAAAGCAGCAGTTTTAGAAGTAATTCTTAAACACAATTAGCATTTATTATAACTTCCCAGGTACAACCTACGCTTATCGCCCAACAGCGTAAAGAGAGGTCTGTTTGAGGGGTTATGATAAAAATAGTCATTTCACAGCTGATCTCCACACAGCCCATTTCTAGAAAATCCTGTCACCCTATAATCTTCAGAAAGATTAAAGGTACATAACATAGCTTTAAAAACCCACATTTAAGATCTCTTATTAGTCAGGTTTACCCTAAACTCAGTGGTCATTATTTCTCAACCAAGAATTGAAATGAAGTTCCTGCAGTTCTACTAACATGTCACTTTTAACAAACAGCAATGAGTGCACTTCCTAGCTGCCAGAGGATCAAAGAGAACACCACCGGGACCATTCTGTGAAGGAAAAGGTGAAAATAGAGCTGAATACCTATGACCTTCTGAAGCAGTCTGAAGTATTCTTCATTCAACTCTACATTTTTGTGCCTCTGCCCCTTCTGTGCCTTGAGAAGGCATGGAGAGCTCACGCTCTTGAGAATAAGGATGTTCATCTTTAACCTAAAAATCAAGGGCCTGAGTACCCTGTAGCTTGCTATACACCTCCCAGAAAAGTGAGATATTAAGTGATGCTGCAATAATTAGAGAAGGATAACATGTTCCCTTTTTTTTTTTCCTCTTCTTTATAAAATTGTAGCAGCTGCCTGAATCACTATATTTCTCTCACTATGGTTTTGTGATGCAGCAGCCAAAACAGGAGGTTGTTACTAGGTTGGAACATGAAATCTAATCAGGTGCTCCCTCTCCTGCAAGGATGAGATGGAGAGACAGAAGGCACAAGCTCCTTCTTGAAGGAACCCCCCAAAAGTAAATTGCAATCAGATCAAACAGTAAGGGAGAAATGTTTATTAATGAAACCTGGGTTAGTGCTGGAACAGGAGAGATGTTTCCAATCCCCCCCCCGCCCCCCAGCTGCAAGGCATTCCCTCTCATTCATACTTGGTTGAACTCCTTTGTTCGGTTTTGAAAATCTAACCCCGGATAATAGTGAACAAAGCCCATCAGTCATTCCATCCTCACTTATAGCTCCTTAGAGCTAAATGACCTTATTTTAACTCATAGATGAGCACACCATACAAGTAGAAACCAGTTCTATTTGCTGGTGCAAATTCATTGCTCAATGATGTACCATCCCTCATCCACATGCTTTGCAGCTTGGCTGAAAATATTCCTTATTCTAGGCAACTTCAACAGTTATGGGAAGATGAGAAGAGAACCACCCTGATTACACAGCCTGTTACAGCCCCGCTAACCACATTTCTTGTACAAGCACACTGGTTTTAGGTTTTTGCAGGTTCTTACCTTTGGACTGAGATCAATCATACAGAAATATTTTTTTAACCAAGATGACAGAACCACAATTGAGGCTTGGGAAACTGCAGAGAGGGGAACACCAGTTTGTTGGAAAAGTAATATAAACCATCACCAACTGTTTAAATAAGGCTTGGAAACAAATATATTAGGAACTATTTTTTGATATAAAAGGAGAATGTGAAAACTGAAACCAATTTGAATGATAGCAGCCACGAAGTGATAGAATTCCCAGCTCATGAAAGAACAGCAAAAGCAACAGACTTTTCAAAAGGCAGATTTCAGTGGGTTCAGACAACAGGCAGATAATGTGCCATGTGAAATAAGCCAGAAGGTAGCAGCAGTTCTTTAAAGCAAACTTTGATGGCCCAAAGAATGGATAGCAGTGAGAAACTGAAAGAACTGCATCACAAATTCTTCAGTGACCTCATGTGCAAACAGGAAGTCTAAAGAAGATGATGAAAACTGGACCGTATTACTTAATGAAGCTCGAGAACGTAGCAGGGGCAGGTGAAGACCAAAATCAGAAAGGCCAGTAACACAGCAATAACTAAAGAAAGGATATAAAAACTATCACAAAAACACTGTACTGCAATAAAGCGGTAAAACTAGAGAAGCAAGTAAGAATAGCAGGTAAAATAGGGAAGAAAAAAAAAATAGTTGGGCTTACCTACCCATATGTCAGATGTCTATAACTTGGCTGGACCTGATAAAATTCTCTAGAACCAGCACTTTCATTAAAGGTTTTAAAAGAATTAGAGGATTGATGAGAATCTGGAAGACGCACAAAAGCAAATGTAGTACTTACTATAAAAAAAAGTCAGCTAATTATAGACTAGTGGGCTTAACTTAAAATTCTCCCTCGAAGTGATAGCACGTGTCGGCAGACAAACCACCTATATGCGTTTGGATGATGAGGAAATGAGGAACAGACAAGACAGCTTTGTCAAGGATCAAGCTAATGTCTTTCCATAGCCATGTAACAGACTGTTGGATAAGGAGTAACAGTGGTTGGATATCTAGATTCCAGTGATACTTTTAAGCACTGTCTTGTCAGACAGACTTCTAAACCCTGTTTCTAAAACTTGTTCATTTCAGAGATGGCTTTTTTCTGCCTCCATTTTGTAAATACAGTAGTTCGCAACAATTGTTCAGAAATTCTTGATAAAACATTAGACACTTCAAATCAAGATGTGGTCTAGCACAAAGCTGAAAACTTAGGAAGTATCTGGGAGCACTTCTGTAAGTGTCTGTGGAGATGCACAGCGGAGGGGAGGGAGATGTTTGCAAATCTCTCTTTAAAAGTAACAAAGGCAAGTAGTGGGACCAGTTTGCCTGAAAAAGATGCTGGGTCTCCAGAAAAAGCTGCTCCTATGAAGATCAGACAGATTTAATCTTGTGTTGGGGAGAGCCTGACAAAAATACCTTGCTGAACTTCCAACTTCAATTTTTTGATCACCTGAAAACATTTTAAGTGCTAAGTAGTAACACCCCTAGTACCTCCCTGTACAGACAGTGAAATAAGACAACAAGTGATTACATGATTAGTTCAAGGTTTTGTCAGCAAAACCAAGCACTGAATCCTCCTGCAACTCTGAGCACTCAGTTTTGGTTAATTCTTGGGCTCTCTAATCTCTACAGAGGGACAAAATGCAAAAGAACACTTCTTTACATTGGTGGCTGGGAGAGCAGGATAAGTGGCTGGCACAGTACCTGAATCCATCTCTTTTCTACTCTGTAGGGTGAAATCATAGACCCTACTGGTCTGTTCAACCAGCATGT
>NW_009624757.1:24524-29627 GCF_000690535.1 Cariama cristata | reverse complement strand
TGGAAGACTGGTTCAGACAAGTACCACGTCCATCCTTTCAATTCTCATCCTTGTCTCAATGGCACAGGCAGAGTGAGAACATCCAGAAGGATCATAATCAAATCATCTCTGCTTGAAAGAACTCAGCTCCCAGCACTGCGGTCTGTACCCTCCCAGTTCACCCAGAGGAGCGCTCCAGGTCTAGCAGAAATAAATACTGCTTTGACACCACGGTGAATAGATAGATGCACTGCTTTAGAGGAATCGTTTGCAGATGATACTTTCCTGAGTATGACCTGCAGAACATACAAACTATTCAAAACAGGAACCATACTGAGAGAGAATAAAGACCCCAGTTACATGTGCTTGCCAGTGAAAGCTCATTTTCGTTGGGTAGTTTGAGACCTCTAAGATTTTGCTCCTTCTGTCAATCAAATACGAACACAAAAGAAACAGAACACTCAGGTCTAAGCTGCTACCAAGCACCTTAAGGCTCCAGTTTCTTCCACTTCTTTAAAAAAGAAAAAACCCCACACACAAAACACCCCCCCCACCCCACCCCCAGCAAAAAACGACAACAACCACCACCACCCACCATAAAAAAACCCCACCCAACATTGGTGTCTGCCTCCAGACTCTACCTAGAAGCAGAAATAGATATATCCAAATTCAGCAATTACGGTTGTTCAGAGCATTTTCAATCCTGCCACAGCATGGTAGTCTGATTTCCAGTGACGCTTCTAGAACAAGTCTGAAAAGACTTGGGTACATATTAAGAATCTGAGCACTTTGCTAAGAATCAATATTTCTTAATTTCACCTGTCTTACAAAACCACATAAGGCTGGATAGCATATGGGAGGAGGCAAGTCCATGCTGCTGTCAAGTAGCCAGCTTTTCCTAAATATTACAATCACCAGTTCATACTTTACAGTTCACATCTTCATATTACTGAATAGTGTACTGGGAGGAAAACAATTCATTTTAATCTCTAGTTGTTTTATTTTACCTTCTTTTCCTCAGCAAGAAAACAGAGCATGTTATTTTGTACCAAAATAACTTTTTCTTTATCGACTATTTTACACTTCATTTGTTGCTACCAATGAAAGACACACTTAGCAAGACAACCATCTTCCTCCCCTTCCCCTCATTCAGCAACAGGTCCGGCAGTAGGGAAATCACATGGAGAGCAGAATACTACAACCATAGCCTCAGTGCAACACAGTTCCTGACCGACATACAACTGCTGGGTTGGAGCAATGTGGAAGCCATTCTCTACACAGATAAAGAAACTTCAAGTCCTTTTGTGATACAAGTTCACAGGCTTCATTTTATAGCCTAAAAAAAAAAAATTCCCTTTTGTCCAGTGTCATGGTAAAAGGAACTGTCAGGACACAGCAGTGATGCTGAGAGCACCAGGGGGGATGGAAAAGGGAACCCAACCTGACAGCACATCTCCCCACTGTCAGCCCAGAGCTGCCGGGACCACGACACCCATCCAAGCGCTGACAAAGTCATGCTTACAGAAAGCTTTCCCTCTCCCCTCGGTACAACCGTCAGCAAGATGTCTCGCCGGCTGCTACAGAGACAGGATTAAGAAAAGCTTTCTGAACAGAAGATATTTAAGAACAGAATAGCACAGTTCTGAGTTTACTTGCCCAGGTTGTTTATTCCAGTTGCAATTCATGGATCTAAATTACAAAGCCTAACTAATTTTTACACTCCTTAGCATCCAAAGATAATGCATGCTGAGTATTACTACATCTTACTAGAAAAAACTCAGATCAATGAAATTATCTGGAAGACATAAGGTAATGAAGTGTCCGAGCTTGCAACCACAGCAACTCACACTTAAAGTGAAAGAAAAAACAATACCTTCTTAAAATACACCACCACAAAATTCTGTGTATGAGAGGCAAGTCATGGCTTTTAGAGCCCTTCTATATGTTTAACTTACACTCCGAAACTGGAGTCCCGATAACTTCATTTCAATTTTCAGCCTAAATCCTTAGCAGATACCGCACTGACCCATGGGGTGCAATGACAGAGCATCACTCCCAAGGAGCATCCTACAGACTTGGGGCCAAATCCTTCCCTGGAGACTAGAGCTGGATCATCCCTCGCAAAAACTAAAAGCCTTGGCCAACACCCATTTCCCTGGGTTTGCTGTGGGAGTTTGCCAGCCTGTAGAAATCCCTGGTTGCCATAGAAACAGAAATACTGTAGTAAAGCAAAGGGAAGAAATATTCAATTGTCAGCACAGAAAGATTGATTGTTTAGGTTTCCCCCCACACGTGTAAAACCAACACAGGGCTTTGTATCATTTACTCCCAACCTAAATTCCTTCCCGCTGGTTTCGTCTGATATTTATGAGGGCTGTGATGTAGTAACCTTCCTTTTCATAGCAACAGCCTCCTTTTGCTGCAGGAACAATAAGCCTAAGTACATCAAGATGGGGGAGGGAGCCCTGTGCCACGTACATCTCCATCAAAATCATCATGTAGGCAAAGCGCTCAGGGAAGAGGGGAAGAAAAGGATAAAAAGCCATAATTATTTTTTAAAAATTCCCTTTAGGTACAACTCCTTGAATACCAATGGCTTCAGCGCAGCTCTTTGCTATGCAAGTGGCATAACCATACAGAGTCTTTCAGAAAGAGGCTAGACCAAACTCCACAGTTCATCCGATATATTATTCCCGTGGGTTGTAAATCACTCGTGCTCTCTATTAATGAAAAGCCTGAACAACTTTATGACCAATTAATTGGCATACTTAGATAAACTAAAGTAAGAGCAACATATTGGATTAAAACAATGGAGCAGCTTGTCCAATACTCGGCCTCCAACAGGAGCTGGCTACAGAGGAAGGTATAAGCAACCAGCAAAAGATCATTATATGCAGTAACAAGGCTCACGGGGAGGAAGGCAGTGCCTAACCCCAGGCAATGAATGGTTGGCTGATGTCCTAAAGCAGGCAGCTTTATATCTCTTCTAGAACTTCATCCTACATAATTTAACTGTGGATTTTCAAGTAAATGTCTAATCTTTTGCCAAGCCTACGAAGTTAGTTTCCTGAAACGCCTCAAGACAGAATGGCACAAGTAAAATATATGCTCTTTTTTATCAGTTTTAAATACAGTACCTTCCAAATTTCTTGGATGTCCCTTTGTTCCCACACTACAAAAGCAGCAAATAGCTGGTAACAAAGAATGGCACAGATGTTGCATTCTCTCTGACAGATTTTTGTTTATTACAAGCAAGATACACAAAAAATAAATATTACCAATTTGTATTTTCATTCTGAATTTATCAATCAATGGAATGCACAGTGAAAAAAAAAGGCACAGAAGTTATTAGTTTGGAAAGGAGAACTAGGGTAGAGAGGATGCTTGGTGAACACCAGAAGCAAGGGGAAGTAGGCAGGGAGACCGGTGCGAAGGATGGATGTGATGTGGAAGGGAACTGAATGTGGCAGGACACTTCTGGATCATCAAATGACATCAAGAAAAAGCTCTTTTTCTGAGAATGGAAACAGGACTCAAAGATGATGAACAGCAGAACAGGCAGTGAAAGTAAATGAACACAGATACAACAAACTGCAGTAACACAACTGGAAATCTTCAGTTTGGTAATGAAGACAGCATTATAAGAAGGGATCAGAGTGCTAAGATCGTTTTATTGTTCAGGAGTTTGAAAAAGCCCACTAACACTATCATCCATTAAAAAAAAATCCTTGTTTTTTTTCCCCACATTTAGGTAACAGCAAACAACCAACTTGCAGTGAATGTTCAAGGCCTGATCTGTGCAAATTCCTGTCTGTTAAATATCTCCACACATATCCATCTCGTCTGCACTTAACACCCCAGCCTCATTCAGTGACCTACCCCGCTTTTAAGTTTCCTAATTACATTTATATACATTTAGTTTGCTGGACTATAACCAGAAAACAGAAAAACATGTCCTGGCTACTAAAACCTTAAATGACCTGCAGCGCTCATCACAGGGTGAGTAGTGTCCACTGTCTTGCACATATCTTCCAAACAGTTGTTGCACATCTAATGGAAATGGAAAAACATCCTACACATGTACAGTGGACCCTTATTTTAGGGCTAAGTTCACTTCCTTGATGGAGCTTCTTCAAAGTTAATGTGAAGAACTAGGAGGCAGTTTTGGTTAAGCTTTACCAGGAACAGCACACGGTGGGGAAGGGTTGGCCAGAACTTCAGCTGTGAAAGACCAAAGGAGGGAGATATTCCTGAAAACTAGAACTAAAGCTCCTGTAGCTTCTCTTTCACTCACAGGAAGAATTCAGAGATGGACCAGAGGTAATGTCTTCAGGAAAGTGTTCTTTCTTGCAAAGCCAAAGGGCAATCTCTGTTGCTGCAGGGCACTTTAACCAGAATTTCTTGTACTTGCAGAACACTCTGCTGTTCTTATTCGCAAGGTGTTCATTCCTGTGAACAAAAGGAATGGTGCCCACCAAAGCCTATGCCACTGCGACAGCAAAGAACAACAGAGCATTCCCATTATATGCTTGGCATTAATAGTTTTACTTTTAAGGAGTAAAATGTTATAAATTACAAAGAGGCACTCATTTACATTTACAAACCAATGCTATACCACAAAAATAGGAAAGTGACACTTGCTATAGCTACATACATTTTTTGTTTATCACTTCAGACTTGGCATACACAATGTTTCTATCTTGCTTTCCTTTATAAATAGGATTGATAGGTTTTTCAAGGTATTTAAAATTGCTAGAAAATGCACAGACAGCTTTCAAAATCTGCACTGCGAAGCCAAGCTGTCTCTTAATACAAATGTTACCTGAGGTAACTTCCAAAAAGATATTACGTATAAAAATTCCGTTGTAAATCCCAAAGGTTAAAGGGAAGATTTGCAAAGAAACTTAAAGTAGACTCAGTGGTGCAGCTCACTAAAATATAAAAGATTGAGTTAACTCAATCTTTTCTATTTTCTCCTGTGTTACATGCTCTGTAACTTAGAGAAGAAGTATCAACTTTTCTGAAATTCATACATGCATACTACGCTTAGATGAAAATGTAAAAGTTATCACCCACTTCCAGAGTTTTACAGAAGTCACTAACTCCCTTTTTTCTGGGATTTCT
>NW_009624757.1:11344-24493 GCF_000690535.1 Cariama cristata | reverse complement strand
CCCAAGGGTAGGGGGGTGGGGGGGAGGGGGGAACCTCCGCCACTTGGTGTTAATGAAGCGTTGCACAGACTTTTGCCTGAAGGAAGAGCTTTTAAAAGCAAGCAAAACCAGAATTCAGCAGAAAAAGTATCCCTCTACCTCAATTAGGAGATGAAAGAGGCCCCCCCCCTCAGGTCCCTAGAAATCTGAAAGGACAGGGCAGTAAGAGCAGCAGGGGTAATAAAGCTTTTTGATTTTACTTTAAATGTTGCAACTGCAATCAGTGAGAAGAAAAGTTTTCAGTTTGCCAGACATCAAATATGATCAAGGGTATGTTTTTTCATTCGGTATCATCAGTGTAAAGCTAGAGCCACTCTGCTGACATTAATTACCTTGCACACGTATTCATCCCTGTATGCAAAGAGGAGAATCAGCAGTTGTGGGTTTTTATCCAGCCCTCATCAGTGTTGTGTTTCCAGCAGAGCATTAAGTATTGTGATTAACATCTGTCACTTGAACTTTGTTTTTGCCTCTTCTCCTTGGAGTGTGTTACGTGCAGGACAGTGTTTTGCTTTAATATAAGTATCAGGAAAGAGCCAGAGAGTTAAAGGCAGCGAACAATGTATATTTTAATGTGAGACCATTAAAGTAAAAGCTCAGAAGCCCCATTGCTCAAGTTAATTAAAACTCAGTATTGAAGAGTCAACCAAGACCAGCCCCCACACTGGCTCAGGATGGAAGAGGTCTATTGCTGGCGTTTCTCTCTGCAGCTAATGCCCAGTACTCAACAAGGGAAAAACAGTAAGAGTAATGGTAACTATAAATAGGATGGATATCTCAAAGAAATACACAGTGTCTTCTGAGTTTTAAACTCACAGACTATTTAAGTACTTTGCAATCAAAGGATGGCAAGAACAGGCCCAGGCAAGAAAGAGATAATTATAAGTCAAAAGCAAAAGGTAAGAGAATTGACCTATGAGTTGCAGATGTGTGCAATCTCACTGGAGAAAGGAGGGGGAGAAAAAAAAAACAAAACAAGCTCCTCTCTGTTTAGTGGTAACAATACAACTTTTGTCTCCTGCGTATAACTAAAAGGCCATGATAAATCCTCCATTCCCTACTCCACTTAATAAGAGCATTGCTATCCATCTAACGCTCCTGTGTGTTCTTTGATACAGAGAGAAGGAACACAATGACGACTTTCATAGGTGACATTTTATTCATTAGTGTTTCTCCACATCCACTTTCCCTTTGTCAGACTCTTATCCCCATAACACAAAGGCATGGCAGAACTCCCCTGCAGTTCTCTCTCTGCACTGATTCAATGCCATACAAACACGCTTTGCTTTTCTCTTCTTGATCAACTCAAACAGTGCTATTTTGTCATAGGTGCCCTGTCTGCCACTTAAAAAAAAAATCTACAGGAAATCAAAGTGCTAAAAGTCTCTAGAAAAATCAATGGAATACTTAGTGAAAAATCATTTTCCCTAAGTCAGTTGCCTGACGCCAGCTCCATGTCAGCAGACACAGGGAAATCCTATGTAGCTTTGATTACACAGATCTTCTCTGAGCATCTCTGCTTTAGAATACTGTCAAAGGTTCAGGCCTGTAACCCAAATTGTTTCATATCAAACAATAAAGCAAACAAACTTAGTCAAGCTAAACTTACCAACAGACAGACCTACACAGGGTAAGAAATACAAGAAAAACCACAGTCCACGTTCTGGACTTCACAAACTACATACAAAATATAAGGCAACAACTTTGTTCACGTGACATAACTTCTCTCATCTTAGGTCATGCACCACACAAATAAGATGAAAGCATTTACTTAATGACTGCAGCCTTTTCCACTCAGCAGCTAGCCCCTCCAGCCAACACGGGAGGAAGAGCTTTAGTGCCCGCACACGGCATGTGAAATGCCTTGTCTTTCTGCAGCTGCAATTTTAATCCTGACCTGTTCAAGTCATACTGAGCCTTTCAAAAGGGATAATAGGAATTATGTTTTAAAAAATAGTCCTCCCACTCTACATAGACATTAATAATTCCTTTTGAGCTTTAAAGCTCACCAAACTTTAAAGAATAGCCATGAGTTCATTTTCACCTTTAACACCCTTATCAGCACACTGAAATCAGGGATTCAGGCAACTCGTTGCCCAACACGGTTACATGTTCAACAGCAAATCTACTTTTGCAAGAAGGTGCTACACAATATTTATTCACAATTATCAAATATTGCATCTTTAACTTTGAATCTTGTTCCAAACTGTTACAAAGTTTGTAAATTAACTTTTTCCTCCCTTGTTCTGTCATTGGAGTGCCAATATTCAAGGAGGTATTTGCAATTTAATGTGGAAGTGTCACTTCTGTAGGGTATTCAGAAGTAGATCAAATATTTCACTTCAGTCCATTTAGAAGAATGATCAGATATATTTGTAAGAGCAACAGCGAAGAGGGAAATATTCACTCAAAACAATCCCTCCACTCCCATGTATTTGAGCCAGCAAGAAAATCTCCAATTCAGTATTGCCCCAAAGACACAGAATGAATTAAAATTCCCATTAAAAAAGACCTAGAATTTATTTTTTCAATTTTATCCCAAATTGCAAAAGGGTGATGTGGTTAATTCAAAGCACTTCTAAATGCTTGCGTTATTATTTAAGCTTGTATTTCCAGAGTCATTTATTTTGCCTAAAGCAGAAAATCTACTAAACTGAAAAAAAAGCCTGTTAGAATTTTTGTTGGGCAAAGGATGAAAAAAAGGCAAATAAAGAACAACCATATAAAGTGGCTGAAGCCAGTAAGTCTTCATATAAATATAGTTCAGCAGCTACTGAAGAAAGTTTACTGTACTTCTAGACATAGTATCACATTAAGGTGGTTCACACGGATCTGTTTCAAATTCTCAAAAAGGCAGAAAATCCTCCTGCATTTACTGCAACAAAACACACCCTATTAATTTACATTCTTTACATAATAACTAGTTTTAGAAAACTACACTGACATCATCATCCATAAACCAGTCTTCCACATCCTTCCCAATTAGGACAGCAATTTTCTTTTAATTGATGTATAAACGTCAGTTTGAAGCCACCAGACATGTCAGCATCACAGAGAGGCTGCAAGATGCAGCAGCAGCGCTTGTTTTTCTCAAAATACTGAAGTTCTGTGTTTCCCAATGTGAAGGGCCCTTTGTTGCAGGTGACAAATCAAGACAGAAATGGCAAGCCAATCACTTCATATTACGTTGGCCCTTCATTTCTTAGATATAAATGTCCAGAAAATAAGGGAAGAAAGGTAGAGAAAGCCTAAGACTATCTCTGACTTCCTTAGTAAAAAGGAAGACACAGACTTCGCTATCAAGGTAAACATGTCCCTAGGAGGGTACCTGGATTTTGGAAAGTAGCAGAAAAATCAATCACATGCCCAAGTCACATAAGAAATGCAATGCTTTATTGTGAGTGATCTTCCGGATAATGAGACAGGTCACATAATACAAGATGTGGCTGATCGAGTCACTCTTAATACCATCTAGTGAAGATGAAAGTTTGTTCGCAGCATCCTGATAATGAGCCACTTAAAATGACAGGACCCACTTAAGTCTTAGAACTGTGATTTCAAGAGCATTAAAATTTGAAAGAAAGCAAATATTTTATTCGCCTCTTCCTATTTTATGTTGGGAAGCAGAGGTGAGACTGCAGACCAAGGACATAGGGAGGATGAATTTCATTATCACCATTTCATTATCCAACTGTGTCTCCATTGTTTTCCTGCTCTCTTCTCTTGCCAGTAAATAAAACAAGACCTAGAACGGGCTGATCCTCACAGCATCTTCAGGACAGGAATATACCCCAGGAATTTTTTTTTAAACATACATTCTCAAAAACTGAGACAAAGTGCTATCTCTAGAGCTGCCATACCCCTAAAATACTCAGACACAACCAAGAAATGTATATTAATGAGTAGACTCAGAAAAATGGCGCTGACAAATAGGACACCCTGCAACAGCAAAGGAATGAGCCATGCAATCAGGGGAAGACTTACGTAGTGCAGAGTGATATGACTAATTAGCCTGCTTTAAAAAAGCGTGTACAAATATCCACCTTAATTATGCACAAGGAAAAAAAAAAATCACTTAGGTGGTGCCTCTTAGTATTTGAGTCTTGCTGCAATCCTAGGGAGGCAAATATTTGCCTGATCCCAGGAGGCAGAGCACAATAAGTTGTAATAAAGGAAAGGGACTTAATGTGAGGTATGTACAGAATAGCAGACAGAAAATACTGACTTGGCAGACCAGAGTGAACATCATTTGGAACAGTCTTCAGGTCAGGTCTAGTGTGGCAGTGGTGGAAAACAACAACTGTTTGATGTTAAAGTTGCTGGGAAAAGGCAGGAAATTAAAAAGGAAGATACTGTGTCAACATTTACCATTATTTTTAATAGCCAATTTAGATTATGAATTCCAATAAACCCAACAGTAGACAAGCAAAGAACACTTAAGCAAACTCCATTCTACATGTCTGTTGATAATGCAATATGTGCAATATATGGGAGGAGAAGAGTTCTAAGTACATCTGATCAAACCAAAATGTGAGGCAAGATTTCAGGTTACAGAAATACCAACAGCTCTCAGTCCCTAGACCTGGGACTCCAAGAGCATGAATGACAAAAATGCAGCCAGTCCAGAGGAAGGCTTTTCCCACAGTTATGTGATGTAGTCCTCGGGAAGGGACATACTACATCAGAGAGCTCCTAAGTCTCCAAGTGAGCTGTTGAGTGCTCCTCTTGCTCAAGGATAGATTCTCTCCCTTGGAGGTACATGAAAGGGCAGTAGCTACCTTCTGTATTTTCCTAGTTAGTTAAAAAAAAAATCATCAAATTTCAATATTTAAAATGTTTGAGTCTCTATCTGTTCAGTACATAGAAACTCTACCCAGAGGAAAACGTTCTGCTTTGTTACAGCAGCACAAATCCAGATGTCTTCATTTATTTTTTGTAAGCAGCGACTCTACATCTGTACTAACACATTTCAGAACAGGATCTGGCTCAGATGCATGCTGTCAGCAGTGATCCTCCTATGCCTATAATAATTAGAAGGTTTTTTCCTGCTAAAACAAGACACCAGCTGGATATCCCCTGTCTCCCTAGCACCTATAGTTCCAAAACCACAAAACTGATGCTATCCCTGAACACCTCTGTCCTAGATAGCAAAGAGCAGAATGCAGAGTCACATCCTCAGCTGCTGTGTCCTAGACAAACTCAACTGAGCACAGCTCAGCAGCTGCCACTCTCATAGCGCTGGTTTTAAAGTTTGACTATTTATTTCATAACAAGAAGTTCTGTCCGGTTCCTGAAATCATTTTATCACAGATGTTTTTGTAGTGTTGCAAACCTTGAGGCTTTAATGATTTGGGAGATAAAAGTGCACAAAGGCAGCATCAAACAAGCTGCAGAGGCTGTAAAGAAACCTGGTTTTCACTGGGTCTGTTTCCACCTCCATCCTCGTCTCAATAGCTCCCGCTCCTGCCCCGTGCCCCGCAGCAGAGACAGCGTACGGGGTCAGTCTGGAGCCCTGCATGTATGGGCTGGTCAAGCAGTGACCATCTAATACAGAACTGCTGGACATTGCATTTTCTTGCAGCTACCCCCAAATTTCACTTACTCTCTTCTCTCACCTATTAACTAACAGCACTTGAGCTGACCAAAAAGAAAAAAAAACAAAAGCTTCAACTCTTTCACAGTGACTGAATTTCAAATGGTTCACTTGGCCAGTACGTGTAAAAACCATCAGTGGAAAACAGAGCATACACACAAAAAAAGGAAAAGGTTGAGAAAGCCAAACGTAAATTAATTGGCTGTCTTCTTACTCATTCTTTTCTAGGTATGCAAACGTACTATTTCACTTGATGACTCAAACTTCATAATAAATTGGTTAAAGAATGGATCTGACCAGGAGAGACAAGACAATTCTGCCCAAGCTATTTGAGTCATCTTCGACTGATGCAGCTGACAAAAAATAACTCTTATTTCTACAATGAGTCAAAGAGAAAGTCAGCCAGTGAGCCAACATTTCAGTCACAAAGCAGCAGCAAGGCGGAGAATATAAACCCTGCACAGTTACAAACCGACTGTCCTCCCCAGTGAAGAGATCTTTTGTTAAGGGAAGTGCGAGATTTCCCTCAGAACTGGTTTTCTGTCCTTCTGCCAGTGTAAGTTTGAAGCTTACTGTACAGTAAAACTGGACAGGTTTGTTTCAACAAGTGAAAATATATCCTATGCAGCAAACAATGACATAATTAGGACAAGCAGCCCTAGAGTTTTCATTGTAATGTTACAATCGACAGTAAACCTGAAGTAGTAAGTATTGACATCTAAAAGAACACCTGTACAAAACAGGGAAAAACTTCTAGAAGACACAAATTTTTGCTCAGTCCATAGTAAAGTTACCATTTGTAGAGAATTCTTGCACAGCACCCCATAGCATCATTTGCTGAAGGTATTTCATCACAGAACTGCATTTGCTTGACAACAGGAGAAACTTGACCTGTTGATGGCAACCCCATGCCTCTGCCCTCACACTCCTCCCTCCAAGATAACACAAAAGCAGCACCGGTTCATTATGCCCTCCCGCGTATCATCTTTATTCACCTGCTCGCTCAGCTTACGTTTATGCCGTGAGGACTGTAGGGCACAGATACTCTTTACTTTGTATTTATATTACACAGCAAAACTTACTTTTATGAGTTACCATAACATGGAGCAGGAGGAAACCGACCACTGTTATAGAGGGTGCTCATCCAGATTTATAATCCTGGCATTAGAGGACAGCTGTCTTGTTTATTAAGGAGTAGGAGGTTACCAAAGAGCTGAGTAAAAGCCTTATGATTGATTTCCGGAACAGAAGTGAGCCTGAGTTATTAACTACATATTTGTCAATGAAAGGGCAAAACTCCTCTTGCTCTTTGTCAGGCATAGCCACACCTGTGCCAGATGCTCATCTCAAAACTCAAAGGTACCCGTGTTTGTGAATCAAATAGTGGTTTATCAATAGTGGTGTATCTGTCCAAAAAACATATCTGGCCTTTACATATTATTTTTTCTTCAGCATATGCACACCAGCCTTATAAAGCTGCTATCAGATGTGTCTACAGGGTACAATCTCATTAAGTGCTTGCATTCTGTGCAGTTTCAGAGTATAAAATAATCCACTTCAGCAGCCTTGCTTAAAATTTATGGGATGGCAGCTGCAATCTTAAGACTTTGTGTTGAAAAAAAAAAATCACATATATTTTGTTCCTGATCAGTAGCCGAGTTCCCCAATAGATGACTTTTGTTTTATTTGAAAGTCTGCTGAAGCTCTACACTTATCCAGAATGAAAGAAAATCTGTAACTTCAATGAAATCGGACAGAAATACATCTTTGGAAAGTGAAGTGCTAGCAAGCCCTACTCCTCAGCTCTTGAAAAGCCGCAACAGGTGAATCCAACAGCTAATGTGAAGAGACACTTTTCAACCTTCCCAAACACTGAAGTAAAAGAAACCAACTTTGCTATGGCTAGCGAAGAGAGTTACCAGTTTTCATCCCAACCACAGAGGAAGCTTCATAGGCACAGACTTCCCAAGCTGTGAAAATCCTCCCTCCATCAGTCCCTTTCCATTTGCTTGACAGGAACCAGCTGCAGAGGTTATTGCTTTCTCCACTACAAAAGTTACTCTGCAGCACTGGAAGAGGGACAAGTGGAGGAAATGGATTTCCAATAGAAGAAATACTGTCTTCAAGGACAGCCCTTTTGAGTTAAGCTGACAAAAATCACAGGAAGAAACAAGGCAAAGGGAGAGCTGGCAGAAGCAGACTTCTGAAATGGCAATAAAAACAACACGTAGATTTGCTGCTCTGCTGTAATGCTGCTTTTTCTAAATGCTTGACTTCTCAAACTTAATGTGGTGTGAAAGCTGGGTTTGTGTGAAATAGATAAACATAATTATCTTGTGCTTATACAGAGCATTATTTCAAAGAATTTTTCCGTATTCACAATTCACTAAGATAAAGAGGATTTGTGGTGATCAGGAGGCCAGCAGAAGTGAAAATGTAGGAATTAAGTAAAAATTTGGAGTGTGGATTTGTCCAAAAGAACGTTTTAAAGAAGACTAGCAAGGTATTACAGTTTGCTAGGAAAAAGCTTACCAACTTGAGAAAGAATTTGAAAAGAAAATAGCCCTTGATCTCAGAGCGTGATTAAAGCTCCTCAGTTCAGAGCAATGATTTGCATCCATTCGGGCAGGACCGTCACCAGCACGGGAATCCTCCATCCCCACCTCATTCATTTCCGCGTGCCTTGGCCTTGTCCCCCACTCACATTGCAAAGCCACAGAGCAAGCAACCTCCTCGTTTCTTGTAAGTCACACAAGGCAAGTAAGTGGAAATTTCTACGTGGCTCATATTACATCTAATTCAACTTTAGATTAATAAGTTACTTTAATAAATCAATTTTAATGTAAAACATTCTTATAAACTTATTTTCTTCTTCTGTAGACAATAAGACTGTTTTATATATCTATTTATCTTGGAACACTTTTTTTCCCCCACAATTTCAATACACAGACAAATTAAAAGTAACAACCTAATCTAATGAAAACAACATACGATTCACCCATTGATCAAAACATACAGAAAACCAAGAACCCATATCCATATTAATCTGTAAACCTGCTTAAATAAGCGCTTATATCTACATTGCAGTCTTAGCACTGAAAAACTCAACTCTAAGAATATATCCTGCATTAATCTTTAAATAGATTTATCATCCATTAAGAATCTTACCTGGGAAAATAACCAGGTGGAAAAGCAAGGCAAGGCTACATCCTGCTTGCCAGTTTACAATCATCATTAGAAACTGAAATGTTAAATAAAAATTTAAAGATCAAGCCACTCCAGAGCTGGTTGAGCACAAGTACTTCAGAGATGACGGGTTTAAAAAAGCAGCCTGCAGTTTTACAGTGCTCAACTTTTACAGCACAGAGTTGTCAAAGTGTTCTTCATTAGCTTGCATTTGCTCTAAGGGATGCCAGGGAGACTTTCACCACTGACTTTGACAGAAGCAGAATTAGGGCACCGCGGAGCATATTTTTGAAAATCTTAACCTCTGCTAATATTTCCACTGGGTGCTATGACTGTAGTCACCACCTCATGTTACAGTTCTATCCTAGTTTCTACTCTTTGTTCCACAGCCTATCAAAGTGGTATTTCAGCTTTAATTGACTCAAAAAGAGCAGTAAGAAAATCCTACAATTCTATCATTTTAAGAACTGAAGAGTATTTCTTCTAAGCAGGAATAGATTTAAGTAGTTGATCGTATTCATGCTTTCCTTTCCAAGCAGACTTATCTTTTTAGTGTGTATCCAGGTGTTGTCAGAGAAATCAACTGTGTCTGACTGGGATGACATGAGGAAGAGAGACACCTGCAGTAGCAACTGATCCTAAATGATTTCACTAAGGAAAAGCCTTCTGTTGTGGCTGACAACAAATTACATACATTGACAGGGCATGTGTTCCTCATGAGATGAAATTGCGTCATTCTGAGAACTACTTAAGACCCTACTGGAAAACCTGGAACTTCGAAAACAAAGAACATGAAAAAAAGAAAAACAACTTATCTCCTCCTGTTTGTTCCTATCATGTGCACCAATCAAGTCACTGCCACCTACACAAACCATTCTTTTTTTTCTGCCTCCCATTGGCAAATAGATGGGGATGTTGATTTGAGTGGCAGGGAAATAAAAACAGAGATTCAGCTTCACTGAACTTTAATATAACGTAATTTGAAGTTAAATGCGTTATGGACTGGTATCCAACAAAACAGCACTTCCAAATCTGAAAAAACTAATTCCACTTCAAGAAACACTACAGGCATGACCAAAATATTTTGTTTGAAGGCCAGAGGCAGAACTTTCATGTAAAAGCAAAATACAAAAAGATTGCATCTCACATCAATGCCTCAAGAAAGATACTCTCAGCTGATAACCCATATTGAGTTTGTCCAACACTTGCAATATATGTTTGCATAAAAACCATGCTACTACTCCATCATCTCAGGAGAACAACAACAACAAAAAAAATCAATCTCATGGTATACGGATAATCACAGTGACTATTCCAATATAGACACAACATAAGCATTAAAAGGAAAGGATAATCTTAATCACTATTCCTCTAATCCCATCCTTTCCAAAGCCACTGGAAGCACAGTGAGATTGCAGTGATGGAGAACACAGTCTGGTAAGTATCCTGTAACAAGATGAAATTAATTTCAAGCATCCCCTCTAAATATCCTCTGTGTCAACTGTAGTTGTCTGAAATGCCCTCTGCCCCAGTGTTTTATGATGATAGGCCATTGCTCCAGAGACAAGATAAAGACAAAACCTTGTTTTTTCATACAAAAATCTGTTTTCAAATGAAAGCCAGGATCTTTCAAGTATTGATGAGAAAACCAAGCAACTAAAGTTATGAGCAGTGAACAGCTTATGACCAAGTGCTGTTCAAAGGATTAGCTTAAATAGGCATTCTACTATTCCATGGAATTCAAGAATTTAACAATTTTTCATATGCTCAGCCTTTTCGTTATTGTGAAATGAAGAAACAGTGAGAAGCTGTCATATAAAGACCACAGGACACGCTTTTAGATGTAGTAATGTACCTAAAGCCATAAGATGGTAGTTAGCAAGGTTTAAAATGGAAGCCAGGCATGCAACTCCTACTGAAAACCAGCGGGAACTAATCACCTAACACCTTTCTAAAACTGGCATTGAGTTCTTATATACCTCCTGTGTCCTTAACACCTTTGAAATTCTTATCAAACTTGCACAAAACCTCTGGAGGACATCAAAGAACTACATCCAGATACCCAACAGCCAGACTCCTTTCTACCTGCTACCAGGTCATTTGTCTTCTCGCATTGTGCCTGGAGAAGGCAAGAGACGATGAGCGCTGGAGTGTAGCTTAGACACCCAGTTGGGCAAGAGCAACTCAACTCAGCACACGCTAGTATCTCAGTACAAGTATTCAGTATTTCTGTGCCACTGATTCAAAAGCTCTAGAGAAGTTAAGTGTGTAGAGGTTAGCTTAAGGAGAAATTAATTTGAAAGTAGAAGGCATAAAAGTAGCAAAGATATTGCATTTCTCAGGTAGTAAAATTCTAGAACTGGGACCCTTCTCTTATTTCCATTTGTCAATATATTTCTACACTTGTTATAATAGACCCAAAAGACCGCAACACCACCCCTAGTACCTTAAAACAGCCTTAATAGGTAAGTAGAGAGCACAGTGCTCGCCCCAAGTAGCTTGCAGAGCAAGTAACATTGTCCTTTCTTAGTTTTTAGGGTATTCTGAAGCAGTCTGTGCTGTCATCCAAAAAAAAACCTCCTCGATGTTTAAATACTTTGTGAAAATAACACTAAGCACCACAATGGTTAATGCATACTGCAAACAACAAGCTCTGTTTCACCTTTCCGCCCAGCACAGGTACCCGACCCACATCCCCTCAACACCCTTCTGCTCTCCCCTTTGTTTTTTTCCAAGCAGTCACACAACTGACAGACCTCTGGGGCTCACGTATTTTTTTTTTCCTCCTGATGAGTTCAGACACCGTTCACATCTCTTGTAACCACCCCAAAGCTACTCAGCCGCTCTCTTCGAGAAGCTTTGCCCACCACACCATCTTGCCTCGGAGGATCTTTGGGGCATCTCACAAACCCAAGGAAGAGACGACGTGTAACCTTCAGGCGCAAAGCCTCTATTCTGCCTCCAAGTACATGTGTCTCAGTAAATAATAAGCTATTTCTTCGAGTACCACCAAAACTCATTTATGGAAAGCAATATACAGCTGCACAAACATACTTGAAGCAAATATTTTTTCAGAGCAACAAAAGATAGTGTTTTATTTTGGTGTGTTGTTTTGTGGTTTGATTTTTTTGTTTGTTTGTTTTGTTGTGGGTTTTGTTTTGGTTGTTGTTTGTTTTGTTTTTTAAACCAGCCTCGAGTTGAAGCACAAACCAGTGCACACTCCAGGTTTTAAGTTTGACTTTCCTAGGATCGCCCAAATCTAGTTACTATTTCTGTCCAAGATATTTTTTTGTCTAGGATGGCACAAAAACCGTTGAGTCGGAATGGATACAGGGATGGAAGGTGAATGTATGGAATAGATGCAATGTGCAAATGCACATTTACACTAATACTCTAAAGCACAATAAATCTACAGCACACCTACCTAGATACTAAGATGTTAGCTGATTTCTAAAAAGTCATGAAAATTGCATATATGAAAACAGTACAAAAGCAGGATGTCCTTTACAACGCACACTCTCTCACTGCAGGCTTATAAAATCTTGGCAACCCAAGTGGTCCACAGATGTTAAATACCATTAGATCACTTCAGGGAAAGATCATGAAACACTGCTCTGTCAGATTTGCAGCTGTTGTTCCATGGGATTTCAGACAATTTCAAATTAGAAAGAAGGAACACATTTTTAATAGTAAGGGTGATTAACCACTATTGCAAACTGCAGGGCTGTATCCTCCGTATCTTGATGTAGGAGATGAAAAGTTTCCGAAAGGCACGTGTAAACAAAATATAAGGCAGGCTTTGGTAACAGTTACAGTTCATTTCTTGGCTCTGAGTGAGAAAAAAAATTAATAACCTGACTACCAGATGCGGTACTACAAGATGGTCCCCTCCTGTGCCTAATTCTTGTGAATCTATGAGTTCTAAAGACGCACTATTCTCGTGCACAATTTTGCAAACTTCTGAACTTTCTATATCTTAACAGAACAAGAAAAACTGCTGAGGCTGAGAAGTCCTTGGGTGATTCTACTCTTAATCATAATGTAAAGCCCCTTGGTTTAAAGATAGCAGACTGGAGGAAAGTAGTAAGTTTGCTGTCTTGCTGAAAATAGAGAAGCCAAACAGCCTGGGAAAGACTGTTTCAATAAAAATTGAGGCAGTCACTTTAAGTTTAGGAAAACTCATACAGGAAGATATTTACTGAAGTCTATCGGTTAGATGGAGAGTTTTAAAATTCAAAGCAGAAGCTCAGCGAGAATTACTAAGCAAGCAGCAGAGCAAAGGAAAGGAGCAAGAGACAAACTAGTAATTCTTCAGAAGATGACCAAAAGGC
>NW_009624757.1:0-11320 GCF_000690535.1 Cariama cristata | reverse complement strand
TCTGAACCAACACACAACAGCTATGATTTAAAGAAATAGGTGAAAGAAAAACCCCAGAGGTGTACACACATTCTAGTAAAGTTGCTGCTGAAGACATAACCTCACTATTAAGAATAAGTACTACCAGTGTTGGGAATAATCTAGACAACACGTATGCTAACATTGTTTACATACTAACAGGCTGGGTTTTCTTCTAGAGAAAATCTAAACAAAAACCTATTGATTTTATTACATTGTCATTATACTTCCTTTGTACCACTGGAGTAGCAGCAACAGAACTGCAAGAGTAAGAAAGGAGCGCCTTGAAAGAATGGCAAGATCAGACAAAAAGGATGCTCTACCTCTGGAGTATGTTAAAAGTTTCCAGGAAAGATCTACTGGAAAAATCAAGGTTAACAACAAGATTCTCTCTGGGACTGGTCTAGGACCTAGATGCAATTTTTAAGTGTATTTTTGGAAGGGTGGAGAGTGGAAAAGTTAATACAGCCTTAGAAAATCCAAAACAGTAATTTGAGAGATACACAGCCAAAAACTGTGATGCTGTGGAAACCCTTTAACATTCTTATCAAATATGTGCAATCTGCTGTGATTTTGCCGTTTCAGGGTAGATCCACGCATGAGCTCTAGTGCTGAACTCTTACCAGGGCAAAGAATACATGTATGCGTGACAAAAGGAGGAGTGAGGGAGAGAAGTGTGTAAATGACTTAAAGCTGAAAGTATCCCCACCCCCAAAAAAACAAGAAGTACAAATCTGACAGCAAAAATTAAAGGCTGGATCGATACCCTTTACAAATGTTAGGTCCTAGAGGTTTGACATAACATATCCTGTAAAATACTTTACAAGTTTTTCCTTAGGATGGTGACATGCTTCAGTGGACCAAAAGAGAGCATCCATTTTTGAGAAAACCGAAACAAGAACCATTTTTTAGTGAGCTTTTAGATTTTATGAGAGAGAATTTTAAGGCAATAACTTCAGATTTCAAGCCTACAGAGCTGTAGGATGTTAAAATAGTCTTACATTATATAAAATAATTCTTTCATCCTTAACAAGCATTTTCTTATCACAGTATGATAAGCCATAGCTTGAGTTTGAACTATTCCTTTGTTTCAAATAAAAGTGACTTCTATAGCTCAAGCATGAAAGCAAAGAGGATTCAATAAACTAGTTCATCTGTTCTGTCTTCTGTACAGTGGTTCAAATGTCCCGAGCTGTAAGAACTTTACTCAACAGAAAGGTGAGGGGAAAAAAAGAGAACCATTTCAATCTCACAGCTCCTGATCTGAGACAAGAGTCTCATTTCCAGTTCACCCAGCCTTGAAGGTCTGGATTTCTAACCCAGCCACCTTTCCCAGCTTCCTTGGGAAAACCAGTGACAGGCAGAGTTACAGCATGTTCAGGAGAATACATCTGGCAAGACTGATCCCTTCACAGGATATCATAAATTTGAATGTATAAAACACATGAATGAAACTATTTGGCTAGAGGAAACTATTTCAGGTTCATTTCAACAAACACTTTGGAACTGTATTATTAAGTAGAGGAAATGGTGATTTTTGCTTTGGAAGCATGTGTTACTATTTCCTTAAAAAAGTGATTTTTGCAATTACCTTCCTATGTAATGAGAAAATTCTTGCTGGTACACAGCTAAAATATTCTGTCACTTAGCATTTATCATCTCTTAGAAAGTGTATGAAGGGACTTATTATGGTCTCCAAAGCAAAGAATGCATTATTTCAGCATGCTTTCTGCAACAATAATCTCCTCTTTATGAGTGCCAAGCTTTACAGTTTACAGATCACTGCAACTGGATGTTTTCATGGCTCTTACAGGATCTCTACTCACTTACTTTTTCTTACATGTCTTCTTTTCTTTCACAATAATGTGTCACATATACAAGAATTCTTAAACCTTGATGCTATGTTAAGCTTCACACAGAACCAAAAGTACATGCTAAGCGTCAGGCTCAGTGTCATTCACGTGCTGAGATGGCATGGATGCAAATAATACCCTGAAGTCATGATACAACTTAAACACTTAAAAATCAAAACAAACATGATATCTGTAGGGGCAAAGTTCCAGGTAATTAATCCCTTAGTATTGGGACTATATATGTGGGTTTTTCACCCCAAAATACCACAACAAAAAAATCTTTACACAGTTAAGACTAGTTGGTTGTAGACAAATGACAGAGCTACTGTCAATTATTTAATGATTGATTTCTATTTAGGTAAGATGTATCAACAGTTTTTATAGATGTACGGTGAGAGAGAAGGAATTTTTTTTAGAGCGTCTTCAGATCTTTTATAGCCTCAACAGCCCTTTCTCAGAACATCCTTCATTTCAGTGGGGTTCAGCAAGGCAATGCTTGCTGCAAAGCAAATTGTGGAAAATCTAATGATTCTGCCTCTTCTAGTTACTTCATGTCAGTGATGTTGTATGATTTTGCAGTTCTAACCACCTTATTTTCTCAAACTTTAAAACTAAGTCTCAATTTTTCATCATTTTCTGGCAGTGTTACTATCTTAGAGTGACAGATTTTGTAAACTATGGCAAATTCTCTATTTTAATTCCAAATTATATTGATACTCACTTACATAATCTAAAGCACTCCGAGCTGAAGCAGGACTCAAGAAACACGTGTGAGGGTGTGGCAGGATAAAATGTTTTGCCTCTTCCAGCACCGACCTCTGAACACTACCCTGCTGGAGCCTGCTCAAATAACAAAACTAAACAAAAACCCCCAAATTAATCAGGATCAGAAAGCCAGAACCTCTAACACAAAAGCCAAAGCCGACATTGATTTTTTGTCCAATATTGCCCCCAAAAGTTCCAACAGTTTGAATTACAAGACGACAACCAGGTTTTGCATCCATTTATTCTCTTTAATACACCAATCCCAACCTCAAACCCACTCCATGTGGCACATCTGCCCAAATACATTCAACAGGGCTCTACAGAGGCATAATGCAATGCATCTGTGACCAGTGTAGGGGGTCAGGGTACAGCAGTAACTGCAGTGAAAAAAGTGTCAATTATTTTATGAAATAAAAGTAGAAAAGTGAATCCATGTAAAGAAATTTATCAGAGAACAACTGATAATATTGCTTTCAAGCTACACTTCCAAAGCCTACAATCTTCACTTACACGAACAGATAGACACAAATTTAGAAGACTCTCCAAAGTAGTATCCATCACAACTTGACTTTATAAAGCAAATAGACATGAGCAAGACAGACGTAAGTGCATCACCTTCTTCACAAATGCAGAAAGATGCCCAAAACTATGTATGCAACTGTCATGCAACCTAAGTTTTAATCGGTACATGTATTAAATAAAGGGATTGTTTGCTTTCTGTCTTGGATTTTATCAAAAACTACCTTCAGGTTCTCACCTCTTTCTGAGCAGGACAGATTAGTTTAATGGCATTTTAGATGAAGCACTCTAATGTAAAAAGATACAGAAGTTATCCCCGCCCCCCCCGCAACCTTTCCCATGATTTATTAAATTGGAGCCAAAGACTGCATCCTGCTACTGATTCAACAAAGGATTAGATACTGACATGGATAATGGAAAACCCTAAATCCATCAGATTGAACTTCAATAAATAAACAAATCCTAAGAGTATTCACTCTCTGCACCTTTCTATCTGAAGTGGGAGAGAGAACATCCTCAAGAGTTACACCATGACTTTCCTCCTGTGTTTCTTACATGCTCCTGTGATGCACCCCACAACAGACATTTTCAGTAGAAAAAAAAAGTGGACTGGGCAGACTGTTGGTCTGAAATAGGTACTCAATTAATGAATTATTTCCTGCCAAGTCCAAATGCAAAAGGTCACCTACCAGACAATTCCATTGTATTTTTTTCCTCTTAATATGCCCTCCCCCCTAAAAAAACACACCCAAGAGCCATTTTTGGAAGACTAACATGAAATAAATATAGGTACTTCTTATTATGCAAGCACAATAATAATTTTATCCAATTTATAGATTCCACTGCATCTCTCACTACATAAACCAAAACTGTGTGAGTGATAAATTACAGGGATGCATGAAATTACAGACTACAGGGGACACATTGTCAAAGATGCCAAAGGAAAGTGCAATACGCGGGCATTCAAAACAGACAGAGAAAAGGAAGCTCTGTCTTTGCAGGGGAAGTCCCCAGGTGTACAGATTTCCTTTGGCTGCTGATTTGTGAGTTGGGAGATTTTAGAAAGGGAGAGGAGGAGGACAGTCTCAGCTCCTATGCTGAATCTAGGGTTCAGACGAGCATCAGTAACATTTGAAGGAAGATTATCTCCCAGTATACCTCAGCTCCCTTTGCAGAGTTATCCCAAGTTACACACACTGAAGAGCTATTCCTCTTGATCACCCATAGCATTGTGCAGGGATCTGTATCCTGCTCACTATTGATCTGCAAGGGAGGTTCCCTGTATGACATGGCCATTTATTCTCTCTTTCTTCTCCCATCTTCCATGCTTGCCAAAAGCTACGTGCACCAAGTCCAAGCTAAAAAGCCCAGCTGAGAGACAGAGCATATTTGCTCAGCTCAAGCTTTGCCTTGGTGCACTGACACAGCCTCTGCACAGGCACTGGTTTTCCTCTATGGCTCAAGACAGGAGCAGCCTGTGCTAATGTCTGTCAGTCACCTACCTAGATACATCTGCCAGCAAATACATAACAGAAAAAAAAAAACAACACCTAAAACATAAGCTGACATCCTCAAAGGCTGAAGGAGTTGTCTATCATTAATATGAGGTAGAGGTCTCTATGGACAACTGCTGCCAAAAACTGCTGCTTTACAAGATATAGGGTGGAAGTTATCATGAAGGCCATGCCACAGTACTTCTGTAAGTCAGGCTGACAGCACAGGGGGAAGAAAATTACAAACTGCTCTACAATGCAAGAAAAGGCACACAGAGAGCCCTGTAAGATTCCGAAGAGCAAGTTTATGCCTTTAAGATCAAACCTGTTCATTACACCATACCCTCTGTATATCGTGTCTTCCCTCCCAAAGACACAATTTCAAAGACAAAACCAGTGGAGCTTTCCCCAGGTCCTGCGGTTGTCACATCCAGCAGCCTGGGCAGGTGTAATACGTACTCTGTGGACAAGAAGTTTCAAGATTCTGCCTCAGTTGCACATTCTTATCTGTCACTCAGTTCCTAGGAAATAACAGCTGTTTCGAGCTCTCCTTCCCACCAAGAGTAAAGGATCGAGGTGCCAGTGGCAACTAGCAAAAGGGAAGACTTGGCTTAGGGAACCGAAACAAACTTAAAAACTAAGCATTAAAATAGCACTGTATTGACATATATGTGACTGTCGTGGAAACTCTGACATATACTTAAAAAAAATCCCCCAAAGTTTCTACGTTAAAGCTGTGACTCAGAAAAACACAAAACCCTGAAATTAAACCAACTATTCTCAGTTTTCAGAAGGTAATCCCAACCATCCCAGCTCAACAGCAACAATGGTTGCTCATCTAAGATGAGCTTGTGCCATCAATCTTGGATTCCAGCAATCAAGTGCCCCATTGACCGGACACTCGCTGCCTCCGTACGCAGGGGCTGAGGAGCTCTGCCACCCCGGTGTCTTCAGCAGGGCAGATCCGTGGTACAGCCTCAGAGTTACACATGGGACCAGCCTGGTGGCTGTTCAAGTTGTATGTTCTCTCAGGACAGGTAGCAGGTTGTAGCTTCCCAAGGTATTAATCTGCCACTTTTCAAGAACACTAAACACGTTTAGAATTAAATGGGAAAAAGCAGCTATGGATTATCCTTCTGTAAACACCTCACAGCCACCGCAGCCAGCAGCCACTGACTGCAAATACAGGTGTTTTGCTGTGAGCAGACTTTGGCTGTGGAACATCATTAGGAAAATGCTGCTGTACTTTCCAGCTCATTTGGCCAGGGCAACGGAGGCTGGTAACTAATGCCTACAACTGTCCCAGTTGAGTGAAAGACTGTACAGCTGTGGGACTCTTCCAAGGTTGTCCTCTGCTTTCCAAATTTGAAGGGGTATGTTCCCTTGTTGGTGCTGCAGGCATACCTGGAGGCCAAAAGCCTGCCTTCTCCTCTGGGGTTCCAAGATTCTCAAACATCTTTCAAAGAGAGATGAAAAATCCACCTAATAAATATGGAAAGTAACACTAACTCTTGTACTTGACAGCTTTGTGAGAGAAAGTACTGGAGGAACTGAGGTAGATTTTCCACATTTTTTTTCATTTCTTTTTTCCATAATAATGACCAAAATTTACACAATAGTAAAAGTCTCGCATGCAAATGCAAACATCACTATAATCCCTGTTAACAAAGCACACAGAGAAATTAAAGCAAGCTTAACTAAGCAGTGTTTGTGAATACTAATGAGCCTAAAAAGCTAAATCCAAGCTTTAAAAACCTAAAGTAAAAAGAGGATTGTTTTCAGACTAATTTGTATTTAAACTGGATGCTTTGCATGTGAAACGCAAGGAAGAGAATTAACTATGTTGCCCCAGAAAAGCATTAAAATGAGTATAAGCAAAGTAAGATATATGAAAGTTCTGAATATGAGATACATTTAGCTTTTAAGCTGCTACACTGAGCTATGCTCAAATGTCACTGGACAGCGGCTCATCCCAAATTTCTACATATTTTATTGCAGACATCAAGAGAATACATTTTTTTTCTTACTGTCATAGTACCCAACTATAATGGTTTTCCACCTGACAAGTAAAAGCAACACATTGCCGCCCGCAGAAGTTTAGGACAAATGTGGAACAGCTTTCACATCTCACACAGGCAGTTCAAGCTTGATTTTGTGAATGTTGAACATCCCTTGCATCAAACCGAATGCTTTGAAATCCTACCAGCTTCAGTGAGGAACAGAAAGCTCGTCAGGTGGGATTTATTGAAATCTTAGATGTTTATAACAGACACCCGTATCATCTCTGCTCTCTTTACAGTTAGTGGAGAGAAACTGGTACTTTTATTCTGAATGTCATCTCATCCTCATGTAGATGTCTAGGTGAGATGAATCATCCTTGAGAACCAACTATTCCTCTCCACTGGCTCTAACAGGAGCTGAAGACTCACTCCAGCACAGCTGTCTACAATACAGACATCTAAAAGCAAGCGAGATGAATCTCACCCTTCACATTTCATGGTTCAGAAGCTCAGTGTATCCTATCCATCCACTGAAATTTGACCAAGACATTAAAAGTACCAGCTCATGTTCTTCCACGACCAGACTGCCTTCGCTCAGTCATCCTGAACTGACATAGCTCCGTTAGCTTCAGGACTTTCTGGCTTTGTTACCGCAGGTTGGTTTTTGTGTTTTAGTTTTGTTTGTTTGTTTTTTAAACACGGGATCTAACTCCCACATGAATTTAGTTCATAACTATACCAGATTAAATGCTTCTCATTGAACTGAGTACCACCACTGGGGAGGATAGGCTGAACCACCTGACAACTTAACAAAAATATCTGTCTGCTCTGTTTTATGTTCAGATACCTACCCAGAGTTTCAGGGAAAAAACATAAAAGCAATCACCAAGCAGCCTCAACTACATTCTAACATCTCCTTATAAATATACTCCAAACCCAGAGAAAACAAATTCATTTTGTAGGGGCAAAGAACCCACGCAGAGCTCTGCTGCTTTCACTTCTTTCTGCTTCAATGGAAGGCAGCAACCCTAAAGGATGAACTACCGGTAAAAGAAAATACATTAATTTTTTTTGAATTTATTAAAATTAAATAAAAATAAATCAAAAATTAAATAACTGGCAATGGCCACTTTGCTTCTAGGAACTCACCTATTCCTCCTTTCCCTCCCACCACCCCCATGCTATCACTATCCCTTCTGCACCAATTACAGGAGTACAGACAGCTGCAGCCTGCATTATTCAGCTTAAAGAGAGATCAGTGGTTACTTGGAGTTCAAATGGTTCATTAACTTCTTGTGCTTGGACCCTGGAGATAAGAATCCACTGTCTGGAACAGAATTGTGTGAAGGCAACAAAAGATAAATAAAATAATACATGATAAAGTGAGCAAAGCAGGACTTCCCCCCCCTTCTGACAAAACCCTAAACAAAGGGGAATTCCCATTCTTCCCCTGCAGAGATGAATGTTGGGAAGAACTACAACCTTCAGGCTTAAAGCTGGAATTTACCTCTTGCGTTCACGCACAAATAGGCTAATAGTTTGGATCCAAGTCAGAATCGCAGATGTGTATATCCTAAAACACAACTGCTAACATGTTTGGCAGCCTGTACAGCATTGGTATGAATAAACCTTCCCCGCCAATTGGTCTCCAGCGCAACCCAAGTGTGCACAATAAAACACACTCCAACATTGCTCAAGCTCTGTAGTCCTGCTCCATGGGAAAGGAGCGGGATTTAAGAGCAGCAGCTTCGTCAAAGCTTCGCTACCTCCCCTACTAGCACACAGCATCCACTGACACGATATCCAGGTGCCGAGAGTTACACGTGCTCAAAGCCAGCTCATTTATTTCAGTCCTCACAAAAGCAGTGACATTCGCCAAAGTTTCCATTTAATTCATCCTAGGCTGAAAAGCCCCATTCCCTAGAGGTAAAATATCGCTGTCTAACGAGGAGAAGTCATGCACAATTACACTGTAAGGCAGCAAATGGCTAAGGATCTTGAGAAAGCCAATTTGTTAGACTAATTGCTGGAGGTAAGAACTTGGGTAAGCGACAGCTCAAAATGCAATCTCAACATTTCCTAGGGGATTCTACAGAAGAATCCTTGGATCTTCCTTGAGATGAAAAAAGGTACAAAATAAGGGACCAGGTAAGAAAGTAACCCGAACCATCTCATCACCTATGAATTTCTTCACAGGAGAAAGGACATTTATTCAAAAAGTGCATTTTATAAGCTGCAGTAAGAGCTTGCCTCCAGCTCTAACAGCTGATCTCTTGACAGAGCAGCACACCTCTCCTTCTGCCTGGCAGCTCTCGTCTGCCTCCAAGGATACGTTCAGCCAAGCCTCAGTGCCAGGCATCTGTAGGCTGCAAGCAAGGAAATACCCGTTAAGGCGAGGCTTTAGTCTCAGGTCGTAGGGCTGCAGGTTTACCTTCCAGAGCAGTGTCATACCTGCCTCTCCTGCTCTACAAACCCGGAGAGCTTTCTGCTCCCGCTGCTGCCATGTGGGCCCAGCTGCAGTTCCTAACGCACACCATTTATTCTCATAAGGGTCATCTAGCACAAAGTTAGGATAAAGCAGAAAAGCAGCCACACAGATTTGTATTCTATAACAAAGATCATCTGGAAAATAACGGTATATCACTGAAGGCGGATGAGCAGCACCTCTGCCTCAAAGAACAGCTCTCCTTCCCCAAGGTACTCTGCTCTTGCATCTCGCTCCATTCCTCTTCCACCTTCAAAACGCCAATGAAGAACTTCCTGGCCCTTGAACTAAAACGATCTGGGTCTCATTTTAATGTAACAGAACTTCTGAACCTTTTGCTTTACATCCATTAAGAGATATTTCAGTTCAAGAGCGCCTTTTGGGGGTGGGGGGGCGGGAGCGGGCAGGAAGAGAGAGAGAAAGGGAACAAGAAACCCCCTTAGCAAACCCAGTAGCATACACTTCTGTAATTGATCCAGGAGGGAGATGGAACCATAATTAATCCATTCGGGAGATGGGGATGTCTCAAACACACTTTTTTGGGAAGGAAGCGGGGGGAGCACCTGGTTATATTCATTTTACAAACAAGCAAAAGCTAATTGCTTCAGAGCACCAGCAAAATCTATCCAGGGAACACATCCCCTTATCTACTGCCACCTGCAGCAGGACTGTGCTCCTCTGAATTACAGCCAAGATCAAAGAGCACCCGTGCATAGCGTTGTTGTATTTCCTCCTCTCCTCACTCCATGAGACAGGTTTGTATTTCTGATCACTGTCAGCTAAATTGTTACTTTTAATTGCAAGACATTCCCACTTCTCACCTTCCTCCTCACACATCACAGCGATGCAAAGCTCAATGTATCTGTCATGGTTTACAGCAGCAGGAAATGTGACAGTTTCAAAGTGTTAGCTCGTCGCGGGATCGACTCCTTACCAAGCGGCTGCTGCCAGGTAGCTTTTCTGTCAATGTACGGACCAGCATCTGCAATTTATACACTCACCGATTCCCACTTGCTACTGCTAATAAGGGGCAGGTTAGATGTAGAACAGCATTAATTAGTTATCAATTGAAATTAATTACCATAATAACAAAAGGATGCATGAATATAAAGTTTGCTTCTTTTACAGTGGTATTTACAAAAGATAGATTAGTAGGGTAATTTGTGTTGGATTTTTACTAACAAACCCACAAGGAATTCAGAACACGACGCAAGGCCAACAGCTACTCAGAGGCATTAATTACCAGATCACATCAAACCTAACACCTTCAGGAGGATAGAAACACCTCTGAGAATCAAGTGTCGTAAAGCAAAAAGCATATAATACCATGTATCATATCTGTCAAGCATGGGCTCTAAGTTGCTTGTTTTGACCCTCTTTCATTGATTTAAAGTACATCTGTGTTGTTGGGAGTTAAATTTGCATGGCAACTGGCAGAGCGGGCTGTCTGGGCATTGATGGCGATGGAGCAGCCCCGACACAAGTTCCAGTTTGCAGGATCCTGGGTGTCTTCTCAGGCAGCCCAGCTCACACCAAAATCAGTGCCGAAGCATTGGTAGCCAGCAGTAAACAAACTTCATAGAGCCCCATCTCTAATTGTGTCCCTGTAGATATCTATTTACCAGAAGCTAGAACAGAAAAATAACTCACAAAATCATCAGCTGTAAAACACAGTGGAGAGTACGGCACAAAGACATTCTGTGCCTTGGAGGACAGACCACGTTCTCCACATCTCTGGTTGGTTTAAGATAAAAGAAACTCTTTGGGAGTGTTAAACTAACTTACAAAAGTCATACCCAACTCTCAGTCTCCATGACTGGCTGGAAATCAGCAGTTTTATTTGCACCATATGGAGCTCACTCATCACCCTCCGCTTTATTAGGCTTTGCAATTTATTCAATAACACCAAAACACTCAGCATCTTTTTACATGGCGCGGTCATGGGTGCCAGCAGTGACAAAAGGGACAAACCCAGCATTTCAATCAGTGGCAATTAGCACAGCAGGACTATAACGAGCCCTCAGCAGCCCCCATTGCACGCGACTGCCACAGCATTGTGCATCCCACACCTAAGCCTGCTCTATCTAAAACCCCACACACTAGCTGTGTGCTCCTCACAGACGAGGCAGATGACAATGATTAATCCAGGAGGCTTAAGTTATGATAGCAACAGCTGAAATAACACTT
>NW_009624756.1:0-459 GCF_000690535.1 Cariama cristata | reverse complement strand
TGGGTTAGTGGTGGGCAACTAGCTGAACACGGGTCAGCAGAGCCCCCCTGCAGCAAGGACGGCCAACCACACCCTGGGCTGCTTTAGCAAGAGTGTTGGCAGCAGGTCAAGGGAAGCGATCCTTCTCCTCTGCTCAGTATTTATTCAGTATTCAGGTTCTGGTGTAGCGTGCCCAGTTTCCCCTGCCAGCCCATGGATACCAACAAACTGGAGAAAGTGCAGAGGATGCCTACGGAGATGGTTAAGGCACTTGAGCTCACAGAGAAGCTGACAGAGCTGGGTGTGTTCAGCCTGGATAAAGAAGGTTAAGGAGGGTATGTACAGGGGCAGGAAGAAAGAGCAACTGCAATCTCTGCCTAACGGGTGGATATGGAGATGCCACAATCATGGTTTTCAAAGAGCCAACGGTTACATCCCACCAGGGCAGGGCGTGGAGTGAGCAAGCAGCTGTGTGGTGCT
>NW_009624755.1:46512-57224 GCF_000690535.1 Cariama cristata | reverse complement strand
AGCTCGGCACACTTCTCCTTGTAGTTCTGGGTGTTGCCGGCAAAAGTCTCGCAGCGGCTGAGGTTTTCCTCCTGCACGGGGCTGCCCACTTTCTCCTCGCTCGGTCCCGAGGCCGTTGTCCCCTCCTGGGAGTTTTGGCTAAGGTAGACAACAATGATGTCGCCCTTGAAATTCATTACTTGTCCACTTGAAATAAAGGTGGAGTTACTGTTTCCAGTCACATTTCCTGGGGAAGGAGCGGGGAGAAAAGAAGACACACGTGATTAATATTTTCCCCTCATGGGACAGACACTTAGAGCAGTGAACTTAATTTGCTGTAGTAGCTTTACTCTTGTTCCATTATTTTTTCCCCGTGACATGAGGATGCTTTTATAATCAATGCCTTCCACTGGACCTTTTCATTATTTCCATTTTTGCCTCCTCAGGACGAAGCCTGTCATCCCCAGGGAGCCTGTCTGGAAGGCTTGGAAACATTTTCTCTCTCAATTGCATTCTGGGAAGCAAGAGAGAGTGCGGCGATCTCATGGTCCCCGTGCTGCTGGATGCACAAGCTGCATCCAAACTGCCTCTGCCCACAGTTTGTGAAGAAATGGTCATTATTTCTAATTATGAGGTGTTTGGGGGGTTTTTTTTAGGGTCCCAGGCATCACATGGGGGTTTTTGTCCCCTTTGGTAAACAATGAATCCTACCGTGTGGGCTTATTGAATAAATACTGAAAGACTTAACGTCAGACCATATAGTCACACAGCATCCAAATGACACGGAACTTACATGATTATCTCATATTGTCCTAATCCTCCTTGTAGGTACACTCTGGTACTCACCTAGTGCCCTCATGGATTTACCTGGATATACACTGACTGCAGCAAAGAGACAAGGCCTATATTATAGCAACCTAACAGAGTTATGGTTTCAGTCAGTCTGCCTGCCGTTAGAGATTTTTCAGTATAAATTCAATCTTTCCACCATTCAAAGACTGGGTCACTGACTCAAGTGACAGCAGGACCAGGCTCTGCGAATTAATAAACTTCCCTCAGAGCAGAAAGAAAATAACTGAGAGCAAACTTTCAACAAACTAACAAACTTGTTAAAGTTTGAAAATTAAACAAACAGAAGCAACCAAGTGAAAAAAAAATAAAATTCTTCCTAGCCTATGAACACTCTTCCTAAGAAATGTTTTTCCTGCTGTGCTTCACTTAATCATTACTTGTGGACTGATTTGACACCTTTTAGACATTTTGTGCCTTTCCTCATTATGTTGCTCAACGCTTGAGACATTCCCACTTTCATTGCAGCTAAGCGTGGCCCAGCCCAGAGAAATGCTGTTTTTTGAGGGGCCACGGGTGATGTTTGCACATCAGCAATGGACACTGGGCTCCAGCTGTGCGGAGTTAGGACCTGTGCCTGCTCATAAGTGAGTCTGGAGAGCACTCGAGCATCTCTCTAATAGCCCCCCTCAAGCAATCCTATTTATTTCAGCTAAACTGCATTCCTAGCTCTTTGCTTTCTTTCCAAGTGTTGTTGATTAACGTGAGGTGTCAATAAGAGTTTTCTCTGCAGGGTTTTTTTCCCTGCTGGTTGCTTCCCCTGTGTTCGATTCGGCTGTTTGCCATCAACAAAACTGTTAGGCATAATGGGAGTACAAAAATAACTGTTTGCCTTTATACAGACTGCCTGTCACTCGCAAAAGGTACTGCCGAGAAGTTTACCAGTGCTCACTATGAGCTCAAGAATTTAAAAATATATGTAACAGTGAGGAGGGGGGAAAAAAAAAAAAAGGCAGATTAACACATTTATAATGTTTAGTTGAATGTGGCTGGCAAATCTTCACTGCTTTCTGAAGACACCATGCTGAAACTACAGGATATTTGAGGCCCAAAACCACAGAAAATGGACACAAGAACTTCCTGCACTGCACTGAGATGTGCTTCCAACCTGGAAAGTATAAGGGACACCTTCAGAGGACAAGCAAAGGCATCATTCTCTGCCACATTTCAGCCTTTTGATCTCTTCAGACTATCTGATGATATTAATTACAATGACAGATTAATTTTTGTGGTAATTATTCACTAAGAACTGGAACAACCCAGGTGATTAATTTTCTCTGAGCCATCTAATGGCCTCTAGGTGGTAAGAACTGTTTGTCGCTGCCAAAACGAGCTGGTTTGGGATCTGGAAGTGAAAGGCTCTGCAAAACCATTCCTGATTGTGAGTCACCTAAGTCTTCCTGCACTCATGCTTTATGCTGTAGCCCTATACATGACTGGAGGTGGTCACGGAACCGACGCTTGTCATGTTCTGTCTGCCTGCAGGCTCGGTTTGAGAGAGTGCTTGAAGGCTTACCTCCATCTCTGGTGGTGACCCCTGTAAGTGGCACCTGTCCAGAGGTTTACCTTGGTCCTCTAGGGTTCTTTCACAGGAGGGCCCAAGTTTGCAATATCTGTTGTTATTTTGAGTATTAGGGAATTAAAACCAAAACTTCATGGAATTACCCATGGCCTTTTTCTTCCCATTTTTTCATCCACCCTCTTTTGTACCATTCTGTCTTAGCATGACTGTGTGCAAAGCCTGGTGGCTTCAGTCGCTTTGAGAAGCTTTACAGAAAGTTATTTTGCATGCACTTTTATCCCATCTGGGCATTTCACGAGGCCCAGCAAAATGACCGATGCCGTTGCAGCTCCACGTGCAGCCCCAGCACGGACAGGGTGCTTCAGGGTGGAACCTATGGCTAAACCTCGTCACACTCCTCGTGCAACCAGGAGCTGCCAGTGGGGCATGGCCATTCTGCAGACAGGAAAAAACCCCTCTGCCAGCAAGCCACACTACCTACAGATTAACTAACCTACACTCTCAGACTGCCCACAGCTCAGTCAGTACCTTCCTTCCGGCAGTCGTGCCTAAAAAGAGGCAAATCAGGAACACACTATCTGTGCTCAGGTTTCACCAGATGGCACTATAGCATGTACATACCCAAAGACACAGACACCATTAACATCCCGTATAATTATACTGCAGATCTAAGATGGCACTTTCTAGCACGTCGCTCAAATCCAAGCTTTCCTGTTTGCCCTGTTGTTCCTGAATATCGTGTCAGATTTAGAAAGAAAAGCAGTACTTCTGCAGTGCCAAATACGACTTGACTTTCAGTTGTACCCAAGAGTCCCCTTCCAACAACAACAACAAAAGATAATCTGTGTTCTCTTTACTACTGCTGACTTTTGTACAGATCAGGCAGTGAAACTGTGTCAAGATTTCAGGAAACTGAAACAGAAGAAAGAGTATCTGCTCTTAGAAAGATGAACACTACACACTTTCAGATTCCCACATGGCATGCATGTTGAGAAAGGAAGGGCCTTCAGAATTGTTGCTTTTGGGCTTTGGCATCCTGACAAAAATGCATCCGTAAGAAACTTTAAGGCATGACATGGTTTTAAAGAAGGGCAACAGCTCACGACTGCTGTATTACAGTAATACTTAGATCTCCCAGTCAGAACTAAGGTCTCATTATGCTTGGCAGTGCATCGACATAAATAAAAACAGAGCATCTGACTTTAAGAGATTATAATCTAAAGTGACTAATAACACATGACAGGCAGATTGCAGACTTTTATACTGAAAAAAAGTCTGAGGGAGGAAGGTTTCATCCAGAAAAGGCTCGTAACTTCCTTTCTGCTAGTTTTGCTCCAGTGATTTTTTTTTCCCTGCTTTCATTTGACAATTTGATATATTTATTCAATTAGCAAATTGGTAGGCAATTAGCAGATTGACAACAGTGTTTCAGAGTTGTTTAGGTGACAGAGCACTTGTATATGGAGAAACAACATCTGTATGAAATTATTTTTAGGTGAATGTTTTAATTCGCTAGGATATAAGCAAAGAGAAAGAGCTAAAACCAGAAAATTCAACATAATCTCTTAGACCCAGTCATGGCCACCAGGTTACAGCTCCAGCTGGAGTTTCACTGGCTGCCATATAAATGTAACTGGACTTAAACCTAATGGCAAAAATGTGCATGCAGACTGCTGAATGGAAAATCGTCTGTCTGAGCGTTATGCATCCTTTCTTGACTCAGCCTCTAGTTCCCTATACTCTCCTCCTTCTAAGTTTTCTCCAATGAACACATCTGCTATTGCCAAAATACTTCAGTAACAGAATTGCCTGGCCTCTGCAGTGACAGCCAGAAGATGAGTTCTGCATTGCTGGTTAGATCAGGGCAGGACACTGGTCCCTCACAGTGCTCATACTATTTGCAGAATTCACTACAAACCAAATGGCCTTACTATTTCAGTTTTGTTTTTCAGATTAGCTTCAGGGCAATTAAGTGAAAAGGCATAATTTTTTTATTCTCCCCTTCTCCTAAATCAGACCCTCTGAATAATACTGAGCTAGCACAGAGAATAATCCTGTACGACTGTGCATGGGTCAAACCTAATGGGCTTACCAGATGCTGGAGGGAGGTCTGAAGTGCTACTGTTTGTCCCTGAAGTGCTTCTGTTTGTCCCTGAAGTGCCTCTGTTTGTGTTCTGGTACTTCATGTTGGTACTATCCAAAGATGCATCTTCCATACCACGGTCACTTGCTAGATTGCTCTGACCAGCAGAGAGAAAATTCAAGCCACAAGTGCACTGTGCATGGGATGCAGTTTCTGGGGAGATGGAGGCACTGTCAGCCGCAGCACAACAGGGTTTGCTCCACTTTCTGGGAGATTCCCTGTACGAAATGCCACACCTCACACAGATCTTCTCTGAGTCATAGTTTTTTGCAAAACGATCTGTGTCTTTGTTGCCCGTTTCCTTCAGGCAACTGTGGGCATGTTGGCAAGATTTCTGAAGAAGTTTGTCCGTGGCAGCATGTGCCCCATCTGTGTCAGAGGAAGGGTGAAAGCCTTGAGAGAGTGATATGTCGTCCTCTGTGCTCCCAGTCCCTGAAAAGTACTGATTTAAGCTGTCATTCTCCCCTGCCTCCATCGGTTCTGAGAATGATGACACGGTTTTACTGGCAGTCCGACTCAGTAAAGATAAATAATCAGCACTATTGAGATCCTTATCCATGTATTCATCTTCTGTGGGAACTGGTGGGAAATGGTCATCATCAGTCTCAGTTACCACAGAAAACTCTTGGAGGCTCCCTCCTGCCTCGCAGGGCGCCATGCTGGGGCTCCCGTTCCTGCAAGGAGCGTGACCACCACTGCAGCATGAGTTTCCATGGGCAGGAGAGCCAGTGGGGCCCAGGAGATGCATGCCCTCACAGGTCTGGGGGACAGCAGCATTCGTGATGTTCACGGTAACAAATGCATCTCTAGGGGGCTCCTGAAAGAAATTAAAAATAAAAAGATGTTTAATAAAGAGATCAGCAGAAGATTATTTTCTAGACAAAGAAGGAACAAGTAGATCTCAGTTATTTCTTGGTGTGGAGCTGCTGAGGTTAGGCAGCACCACTATATTTGAGACTTGAAGTGTAATTCTGTTCTGCTGTGAAACTGTGACCGGTGATGCTGGGCTCAGCGGGTGTTCATAAAAAAATCTGGTGGCCTGAGAGGCAATAACATTTAATTTTGGGAGGCGACTATTCCTAGTTCTTAAGAAGGCACTTAAGAGTTAATAAATCTAGAAGAGTCACTGGATTCTGTTGTTCCTTATGGACCATCAGTAAGACCTACCTAACTGCTTGTAAGGGTTTGGAAACCCCCTATGTGTCTGAAGGCTCTTGATCTGTGAAGGCCTTCCCAGGAGCAGGATCTATATTATCAATAATGATAGAAGAAAGAAACTGGGTTGATTCAGAGGGCTCAAGACAAGCTAGAAAAAAAGAAGCCACATGGGCAGGGTTGCTTTAACCTGGAAAATGTTAGGACGACAAACGTAAAGGCCCATGATGTCATGTTGCCAGTACTTGTCAAAGTAAAGCTATGTTTTTGGTTGCAGCTGCAAAAAAAAGGGTTGGGAAATACTTCAATGGTTCCCTTCAGTTCATGCAAGTTGTGCTGTAAAGGCGGGTGTTTGGGAACTGATACCTTTCATTTCCAGTGTCTGTTCAGATCTTCCAGGATAGAAGAGAGAGTGTAAATGCTGCCAGCCACTAATTGCTGTTGATTGACTCCTCTGTTCAGGAGGATCTGAGCAGTCGCCAATGCAGGAGGTTGCACGAACACTTACAAGACAAAAGAGGAACTGCCTGCTCAAAAAGGTGGGTTGGTTTGGTATGTTTTTGTTTTTTGTTTTTGGTGGTTTTTTTTTTTTTTTGTAGCAATGGAATGTCAGTCTTTCAACAGCTAAGCTAGACACAGCTCCTAGATGGGGTGGTGGGGAGAGCATGGACCTGGGACACCACATCCATGGTGTGAAGCAGGCAGTGTACATGAACCTGAACCTGTGCCCCCATCTAAGTGTTCCAAGCATGGGATCTGGTGTTCTTCCAGAGCAAAACCTCTTACTTTTTTCACATCTGAACGGACAAGAAGGATTTCTCTGAGCACGAGAATTAAGGTGTCTCACCAGCAGTTTCTTTAGCCGATGGCTCTGTGCTTAATGCCTTGCACGTCTGACTTTCTTGGCATTGCCCCACACCCACGTTCCTCCCCCTGTGAGCACTCTGGTATATAAAAAGGTACAAACTTGGCTGAAGCTTTTCCTGCTCTTAGGATTTAGAAAGGCGCTCTCCTAGGCAAAGTCTCAGGTGTTCAGCAACCAGTGGGCTAATGTTTAACTTTCTCCTCATAAATATTTAATCATCACAGAGACTTTTACTACTGCTAAAACTGGCTGAAACCAGAGAGCAGGTTCAGAAGCTATTTGAGAACAGTGATTTCTTACGCCTCACATTTACAGAAAACCAGACCGAAAAAGCCAAAGCTGCAAGCGTTTTTTTGAGGAACTCAAAACTTGTTTTCTAGCCAAACATTAACATGGAGTCTGCTTCAGGAGAGGTTTTTTAATGCCATGAGGAAAACATAAAACAAAGAGAAAATGCTAGTGTCTTTGACTTTACCTTTGTTCCTTTTATTTGGCTGCACACTTCGTTAGCCCAATTCTGTAGACATTTAAAACAAAAAGAGTAGCTGTAACACATAGCAGGCACTGAAGTTAGCCACAGACCTAAACACCCACAGTCATTCACAATTTGCAATATCGTATTAAATAAAAACCAGCGAGACTGTTTTTACTGACTGTTCGAGAGTCCCAGTGTCGGTCTAGCTGAGGATTCGTTGTAACTGGAACAGGGATATATTTCTGTGGAACAAATGTTTCCAAGCTCCCAAAATAGACCACAGTTAAATTGTGTTCCACATCAAATGGGGTTTCTTTCCTGGTCATATGTCATACCAAACTATGACTGGCCCAATACCGACCCACTTGCAGCCGTACAGTCTATTTCAAGAGAAGTCACATGGAAGGCCCAAAGGCCATTCTCAGACAGAAGTGAGGAGCCTGGAGAGAAGAGGGTAAGCCACTGAAACCACGGGATGGCAGACTCAAATACAGCAAATTCCACTTAATCAGGGTGTATTTAATGGGGAAATTCACTTAACTGGAGTATCTCCCAAGGAAAAGCTTTAAGTCCAACAATGCTTTATGGTCAAGACTGCCACTTAATAGAGTTAGCAATTCTTCTTGGTTTCTGTTTATACTTTCAGGAGATTTTGTAGGGCTCAGGTCTCGCGCACATTTGAAGCTTATGCTGGTTTTGTGTGGCTGAAGATAGATCAGCTATATAGCCACTGCCAGTACTGACTCTGATCCTCTGATGTTGCTTCTGCACGTTTACCATCAGTCCCCCCCACAAGCAGGCAGAGCTTCTTCCTGAGCCTGCAAATCTCTGGGGCTTGGGTTCGCAGCATTTACCAGGCAAAGTCCATGAAGGACTGTCACTGCAGAGCAGCAGGGCAACAGAAACGTCAAATAAAGAGTGTTCCCCCCTAACCTGCAGTGCGTCGTATTTGGTTTGCAAAGAGAGTCACCATTTCCTCCAGCCCATCCCAGGAATTCCAGATTTAGCACAACCCGTGTTTAGTGTGGCAGAGGCAGCCTATTTCTAAAAGACAGGCTGAAATATACTTTACAAGAGAGGGTTGCTGTCTTCCCTTCCACTGCTCCCAAAACATTTCATAAATTGCTAGGGCTTGGGAAAGGAGATGATGGAAAAACTACAGTAGGAAAAGCTTTCCATGTTTAGGAGGAGAAAATAAATAATGAACAGAACAATACGGGTATGTCCTTAACTAAAGAGATCCAGGGCTTAACACAGAGTTGAGTAACTGTTGAAGGTATTTCCATTGTATTAATAATACATTCAGTACCCCACTGTTCTCCAGTGTGCCTTTGCTGGAATTCTTCTATTTTTCTACTTTTACTGTTTATTCTAATAATTTCCTCCTAGTATTTCTTCCATACCTCATCAGAACTTTGGCCTTCAGCTAAAAACATCGCCTCCATCATTATACATTATTTTTTCCCCCCAAATATACATCAGGCCTTTGTCTTGAAATCCATATTTTAACCTGGCCAGATGTAGGTTTCAGGGGAGGAGGGAAAGTGGGAGGAAGGAGATAGGAGGTGGTGACAGCCTTCCATGTCTGTCCCTGCTTCCCTTCGGCAGAGGGGTCTGTTGTGCCACGTGGTGCAGAGCAGCCATGTGCTATAAAAGCCCCCAGCACCAGCCCTCCTTCATCCCCACAGCGGTTGCATCCGCCCCAAGGGCGGTCACCCCACGGCCAGGGCTGCAGGAGGATACCAAGCGATATGCATTATGCACAAGTGTAATACACCGCCTGACTAGAGGAAAGGAATTTGAAGCCAGGCTTCGCACTAGTTAAAGCATATCCACGTGGACAGATATAGCGATAGCATAGAACTTCCAAAGTAGCTCCTGAGTTTCTTAACCAGGTGGTTACCCATGAAATCAGAGTGCACAGAGAGCCATGCAGTTGTCACATTCATTAATATCATTAGCTATCAAATACCTGTCAGCTTTTTTCCCTTATTCTTGTAGTATACGATGAAGATGACAATGCCAATTAGTGCCACAAAAAACAAGATGACAATCAACACGTATAAGATCCTGTTTGTTCCTGCAGGATGTAAAAAAGATAGTGCCATCAACATGCAGCTTGTACTCAGCAGTATGACAATCCTTGCTCATTTTACCTGCTTTTCCACAGGAGAAGGGTTTATTTCCTTCCTACTTGATTTTCAGTTTCTATAATAAGGACAACAGCTCTAGCACTCATACAGTTCTGTGACAAACAGCCTCACTGAAGGTACCTGGTACTGAGCCATCTCCATAAAAAACAGAGTCTTGGTGTCTCAGAGAAGTGTGATCCAGTCACCCTCCTCTGAAAGTCCCCTTGTAAGCTGCCAGCAGCCCACGGGCTGCGCTTGCTCTCCCTCAATGGATGGAGGACATACACCTCACGGAGACTATAGAATTCAGCTGGCAAAATTCATCCTTTATCTCAGGTTATGAAGGATCACCGCATGCCAGGCAAACAACCTCCCTGGTACCGTATCCGCACTGGAGAAGGAAATGGGCAGCGGGCAAGAAGGGAGAGCTACATTCAGTGGAGACTGTATCCACTGCTATAAAACAAGCATGGAGAGAAGCTGCTAGCCTTTATACAGATAATGTGTGTATGGAAATCAGCAGGCTGAAAAAATGAAAGGGCTGTAAATGTGGTGGAAGTCATGGGTATAACACAGCAATGCTGCTTGCCATGCAGTTTCAGTGGGAGGTGTAAAGCTCTGCTTAGTAGTGGATGTGGGCCCTAGAGCCGCCAGGCTTAAAGTAAACTTTAAAGATGGGATTTTCCAAGAGCGTTGTCTTGGTTTACAGCTGCTCCCTCTAGAGTCACCCACGACAGGACTGGAGTTAAGCCAGCCAAAAAACCTAGTAAACATATCCCTCCTCCTTCCTGCTACTTTCTAACAGATAATCTGTACGAGGACACATACCATCTTCCGATAGCTCAGTCATCTTCCGTTCCGCGCAAACTGCATCTGATTTGTCAGTCCCAGACATGATTTCTGCCATTCCTAGAGCTGTACAGCTACAAAAGAAAGATAAAGAGGATAAGTTCTCAAAGAGGAAGCTTGTCATGGCTCCTACACTTATGCAGAGTAGTACTTTCTGTTGTAACATACAACATTTCCTCTGCATTTCTCCACCCTTAAGATACCTTCTTTATTTTCAGCCCTGTCAGCTCTGCAGTTCTGTTGTTACTGCTCTCCCTTGCTCCCCCCTGAAGGAGAATTCAAGCTTCAGTGTGAGAATGCCTTTATCGCTACACAGCCAACAGAGATGCTCGCTGCGCTCTGCAGACAGCCTGGAAGACCTCACTGAAAAACACTTTTGCCCAAGCTTCTCCTTGCCTTCTGGCTGTCATGGCCCTTTCACAAGATACAGGGACTTACTTGGTCCAGGATTTACACTCGTCAGTGGATGAAGCAACCTTTGAGAAGTAGCCTCTGGGACATGGTATACACATTGTGTCCTTGTCTTGTTGCACTGTGCGTAGGAAAGGAAGAAAAACTTCATAGCTGCGTTTCCATGGGTTCCATTCAGGTGAGGGGAAGGTGACTACGCTCCCCCTTCTCCTGCTCCACCACCTCCCCAACCCCCCCTGAAAATTTCCCTGAAGTGAGAAGGATCTTAGATTACATTAGAGCAGCAATGACAGTGACACGTAAGCAGAAAAAAGCATCCTAGTCTCACCTGA
>NW_009624755.1:8178-46481 GCF_000690535.1 Cariama cristata | reverse complement strand
TGATCAAAAGGAGAAATGACCAGGAGCCATTTGCAGGTATTGTAAAATAACACACAGCTATTATATCCTTCCCCGTCCATTAACTTCCTCGTTTCGATGCTATGCCACAGACAGCGACGCTAACTGGTATTGTCACTTCTACGAAGCCACAGTAAACAAAATGTTGTATCAGGATTTGCTAGACTGGGGAAAAAACAGCACTACTGTGCTCCAGGCCCATGCAGCATTTCATCCTCCTTACTCTATCACGTGCTGCTTTTTTGGGGTTCCTCATGCTTGGCACGACTTTTCCCAGTATTCACTACAACTCTGAACTTGACTGTCTCTATTTTCCACCCACAAAACACTGCATTTTGTTTTCAATCAGACTTAAGGCTAAATTAAATGTCTGTAATAAATCTATGCCATTACAAGTCACCTAAAACAGAATACTTGCGCTACCTGAAAGGTGTTATAAGCAAGTTAACAAAATGGCAAAGCAAAGTCATTGGACAAAAACTGATTTCAAATCCGACCTCAAGAACAATCCCCAATGCACTGCTGCTCTGAATATTGGAGCAATGCATGAGCTAGGGACTCACAGTCAGACCCCTGAGCAAACATTAGAAATGCACTGAACACCTTGCGACTATTGCCATGTCCACGTGATATCTTGCAGAAGTCACTTGATCCAAGACACTATTTAAACAACAGAGGTAGAAGCCTTCAAAATGCAAATAGTCCAGGAGGATTATATGCAGTAGTAATGAGATATGCATCTTCTGTTGACAATCATCTAAGAGTCTAAAGTATCCTCTCTAACGTCACAACCCCCACCATGCTGGCCTCCTTCTGTAGGCCCGAGCTGGACATTTCACTTCATCCGTTCCCTTTCTGTATCTTACCAGGATGCTCGATTCCAAATCCTGGGGCACATAAGGTATTTCGCTGACAGCAGTCGCAGTCTTCATTCCAGTGGTAGCCCATCGTACAAGCACACTGCCGCTGGAACGTGCTGTTCCCCGGGTTCACTTCTCTCAAAGCTTTCCCTAAAAGAGAAAACAGATGGGAGTGAAAAATCTCTCTGATAATAAGCCTCAAGTTTATGAACCTCCCGTTCTACCTATTTGCTTTGCTTGAATGCCAGATGCAAAACCATGCATGTTAGAGGAAGTGTTATCTTTCAAGAACCATGGGAAACCCTTGGTCAGCACGGGGCTCCTCACTGATTGCACTCCTGAGCAATACTTTTCCTTGTAGCTGCTGTAGAAAATAAACAGAGCTTTTGCAAGGGTGAGACAAACGCGTTAGGGGAAGTGAACACGCAGTACGCTGGGCAAAAGGACAGCCTTTAAGATGTAGCTCACAGGAGTGAATGGCCCCAGTGAAGATAATCATTATCAGCAGCAGGGAGACTATGGTCGCGGTGCTCAGCACAGCACAGAACCTCTGCTGTCCGGGGACCTCTCCCTCCGACAGACTCTTTTGCAAGTCCAGCCTCCAGTGTCGGGTACCTGAACAAAGCAACTTCCCTAGATCCGCTTTCCCATCTTCGTGCTTCACTAATTTGGATTAAAAGGTTCTTCAGTATGAACAGCTCACCTTGATCACATATTTTATGTAGTAAGCATTTATCTTCTTCATTCCACGCATCCATATACTCGTTTGGGCCACACGGCTGGCACACGCTATCAGAAGTACCAGTGCATCTAGCAGACATATACTTTCCTGTGAATGAGAGAAGGACAAGGAGATAGTTTGCAAGTTGCATGCCGGCTGTCTAAGGAGCTTAGGGAAAATAACAGGTTGGGCTAACGCTGCTGTAGTACTGTGGACAATCGTTTCTTCCTGCCACCTTTTCAGTTCCTCAGTCTGGCCCCCATTTAGCAGGGCACTGAAACAGGCGCGAAGCTTACGGCCTGGGAGCAGTCCTATCTACACGCACGAGAATGAAGCCGCTTTCCGTCTCCCACAGCGGTTAAGTGCTATCCCAACAAAATAGCTGCTACGGCTTTTGCTGAGGTCAGCAGGACCACTTCTGCACTAGAAGGCACTCGTAAGCCTCAAATCACGCACCTGCGAGGGTATGTGCCAATAGATTAGCAGAGTCAAAAGAGCAAGCTGCCTTACTGACCCGCAGAGCTGTTTCTAATGAGCTTTTCAGTCATGAAGCTGGTACAGCCCAGTGCTCACGTACCTGGCTCACACTTTGTGCAGCACCGTCCAGAGTATTCATAGTGTTGTTCGCTTTCACACGGCGGAGTGATTTGTAGTGACAACTGGAGCGGAGAAGGAGAGAGAGGACACGAGAATCAATATACATGGAGGCCTTCACACCCACCTAGTCATAGTGCTAGCAGAGAGGAGAAAAACTTTTCTTCTGCATAGCATTTTGGATAAGCAGCTAAGCAGTAAAAATTACCCAACATATATGACTTTAAAAGTGCTTTGTAGACACGCTAAGAATATGTACTTGATGCTGTACACACAGGGACTTGTAATACAGCCAGGTAATAAATAAATAACACAATCTTGCAATTTGTCATGAACTTTTGGCCTGCTATATAACCTTTTCTTACAGTACTCTATTATTTGAAATCGATGACTCTAAAACAATTGTAAAGAAAAAAAATTGGCACAGAGATACTTCTGTAGTCTCTTCCATAGATATGACTTCAGAACAAGACCTTGACAACTGACAGCTTTAATGTACAGCATTAAGCAAACAAGTAAGGTGAACAATTTATACTCCTGGAAAAGAAGAAGTTCCCAGCTTCCCACTGGGATACACAATACTCCCACATAGTAGCCCCAGAAAATTGTGGACTTTAATTTTGCAGCTTTTTATGGCTCCCACTGTGTAATGCAGAGGCAGTCTTATGGAACGGAGGCAGCAATCCAGAGATGGGATACAATTAAGTCAACAGGTTTTGGCTTCTCAGAAAACCAAACCAAACCAACACAGACCACCCTCAAAACCACCTGAAACTGTTACACGAGAGAGCATTCTGCGAAGCAGGTCGCAGCCTTGCCTCTAGCTCTTACAGGCCTTCGCATCCCCTCCCTGCTCTCGGCTGCCTGTACACACAGGGGTCTTACCCGCAGCCCAGCACAGGTGGGTCCCCTCAGCCCGGCTTCGGGGCATGGCTTGTGCTGGGGATCCTGGCCAGCCCAGCCCCTCGCTGACCCTGCTCTGGCTGCCCGGGAGTCTCCCAGCAGCGGTTCTCCAGGCAAACTTAACACCTTACAACCAGTTGTTGGTCTTGCAATAGAGAAGATGATTCAAAATCTGGCCCATAGCAAGGTATCCTTCATTATTCAATACAGTTGTTAAAATCTCATTTACTTGGAGAAAGCTGCAATAAGGCTTCTGCTGCTGGTTGAAGCGAGCTCTTGCCATCTAATAGCATATGACAGCCCTGCGCCTACTGATACTGGTCTCCATTCCTATATTTCGCATCTTCCCCTTGTTTCCTCCAAATCTTTACTTCTCTTCTTTCCTCCTTTTCTAGTTTCAGCAATAGCAATCTCTTTAGATAAAAATTATTTTCCCCTAAGCACTCTGTTCTCTTCTAATGCTGGGAAGGGTCTTGTAACTTCAAGATGACCAAAAAGGTTGAAATTTTTCTTTAAAGCACCACCTTTTGGCTTGGAGTTTGAGCCATGGGTTGGTGCATGACTTGTGTTTATCAAAACTGCACTAGCTGTGTCTGGAACAGAGTAAGTACCTCAAGTCAGAGGTCTTGAGTTTCTATATTTTTGCAAGTTATAAACAACTTGTAGTAATTTTTTTATCATTACAACAGTCCCGGGTCAAATTAAGAATCTAGTCTTGCAAAAAATCTTCTGTTGTCTCATTGTTTCTTTGTCTCTTGTTTTGCATTCATTAGCAGTACCTTTCCCTTGATTAGATGATACTTTTCTTGGAACAAACATTGCGTTTCATGTTTGCGCAGCATCTCCCAGGAGGAGCACAGGATAATGATCAGCACTGGCAAGGCGAGAGGCGATCTAGGAAATGGAAAGCCGGGCCAGCCTGGCAGCTGAGCAGGAATACTGCTCGGTGTCCCAGGGGAAATGCCAAAAACGATCCTGTAATTGAAGGAGTTTGTTTTCTGTAATGCACTTCAGGCGGCGTCTGATACAACACTAAGCTGGCCAGTGTGGGGTTGAGGCGACGTTGCGGGACCGAGCAGCAGAGAGGTCTTAAGTGACTGATTCCCTATTCCCAGCCATCCAAAAAGGCAACAAAAGTGGTAAGACCAACAACAGGTCCAGTCGCTCGCTTTTTGTCACAGAACGTCCTCTTCTTCCTCGTTTGCCCCAGTTCGATAGTTCCTCTTTAGAAGAAAAAACTAAAAAATTACTAAGTGTCAAACAAGGGCAAAGTCATCCTTTTTAAGGAAGGATATGCAAATCTGCTAAACAGCATTCAGCTAAAAGGCCTGGAATAATTTCTGAGAATCACAACTCAGCCCGAGGAGCAACAGTAATGCCCTGGCGCTGAGGCTAAGGGAGCAGGCTAATTGCTCAACCACCTTTTGGAAATCATTTCGTACCTCCATGCTTTACCACATAAAGAGGGCTATTGTTGCAGTATAACTCACAGCTACAGCCGCATAAATCTACACTTTATGTCAATAAGTAGTCTCTTCTGTGACCGTGTCCTTCCCCTTTTCACACAAGTCAGGGCATTCACAGAGCTGCAATACTCCCTCCTTTGATTTATGCTCAATGGCATGAAGACAAGGCTCTCGGTGGCCACGTGCTAACCCCCACGTGAGCCCAGCCTCCTTGCGAAGGCGAGGGATTCTGGCCTGGTATGGACTGGCTGGACCTGCTGAGCATGAAAACTGGGGGGCGAGAGGACAGGAAGGGAAACAAAAGCAACCTGGAGTTTTCTTAGGCTGGGAGTCCAACTTGTGCCCTTTTGCTAACACAGCCCCGTTGAAGTCGGGTTATCCCTTGTCTAACCCTCTGCCAGGGACCGTGTGCGTCTCATCGTCAAACTGTACGTCAGCTTCCCTTGGGGGCTGAGAAGTACTCGTGCTGCTGGCAGCACGATGACCTAACGCTTCGCCATCACCAGTGCATTCCCGCCACAGCGTCCTTTTGAGATGGGGAAGTGCAATTTATTTCGCAGATGAGGAACTCGCACCCGGAGGCCGGCTGGTTTTACAGAGGTGACAGGAAACCAAACCAAGTCTCCCAAGTCTCAAGTTCGCCCCATAACCCCTGGAACATCCTTCCTCTCATCGCGTGCCGGCCTGTGGGCCAGAGTGGTTTGGACATCACCGAGCTCTTTTCTAAAGAGAGAGAAGGGGCCTCAATGAATGAGAAGGTGTCAGTCTCCTCTGAAGTGATTAAATAAGACAAAAACCAGTCCAATCATTCCTTTAACGGTCTCACTGTTGATGAAGATACCCATTAAATCCCACCACCATGTGCAAATGAGTGCTTCAAAAAGCTCTAGGTATCTTGTGTAAATTTAATTGTCACTTATAAAGTGTGCAAAGCACACAGATTTGCACTGGTTCCTAACAAAACAGGCTGCTTTCCTGCTTGATTAACATTACCTCAGAACAAGTATATCTGACAGGAGAAGCGTCCAGGGGTAAAAAGACAAACCTCCTCTGGGCTTGATGGATTCAGTTCAGTAAAGCACGCCAACACCTGCTTATCCTGAAGCACATGAGTAGCACCACTGACTTCTTTGGAAAAACAGGCATGCTCATGTCAAGGTTTGCAGGACGACCGTGTTGTGGTGTCAGCCTTTTGAGCTTTTTTTTTTTTTTTCCCCCTATTTATTGAAAAGGACGCTAAGCAAGAGTGTGCTTGTAGGGTCGGAGAGCTTCGATGACTCAGAGCTACAAAGCACCACTGTGTTACTCAGATCTTGAAAAAACACACACACAGGTGCTTCTGAAGGGGGAACCAGCAACATTCAGATTCCTGTCCTCAGGCTTAAGGAAATATTTATTCTTGGTGCCGTTGAGCAATCGGATGGCAGCAGAAGCTGTGTGTCATGGATGCTAAAATTACTTTCTCACTCCGATGAATATTCAGACAGACATTTCAGAGAAGATAGAGTTGCATGGGCCTCTTTCCTTTAAAAGAAAAAATCTGGAAGAACAAGCTCGGGGGTTTCCACAGTCTTTTCCCATGTCACTTCTGAACAAGAACCTGAGGCCTCAATGAGGATTGCTCATTAGCGATAATCCTAGTTTTGCAAAAATTGAGATCTAAAGGGACACGTCAATGGGTAACTATCTTAAGATGACACCTCCTTGCTCAAGGTAGTTGTTTCTGAAGAGTATTCAAGTCACCTGTCATTGTTTCACTACGAAAAGCACATTTTTTTCTCCATTTAGTATTACAGAAACAAAGTACCTATGGGAGAGACAACTGCGGTCTGTCCTGCCTTGCACACCACTTGTTCTTTATACTTTGGAACCTGAGTTTATTCAAACCACTTGCTTTTCAGGTCCTTAGACTTGCCTGCTGTAGAACTACAATATTTCTGTGGATTTGGTGCTTTATTTGCCTTCATCAAGAAAACTGAGCTTTGACTAACATTTCCTGATCTGAAGTAGCCTCTGCAAGCACAGCACCCTGTTTCCAGCTAGAACGGCCTCTGCACTTATCTGTTGCTTTTTCTCCTTCAAATATGAGCCGCTCCCTCTCCTCTCACAGGTACAGATTGTGTGCCCACAGCCTTCCAGCTTCCTACCTCATTTGGCTCAGCAGTATTGCTAAGCAAACCCCAGATTTCTTCAGCTCGTTGCCAGTTTCAGAGGCTTGGCTACAAAATTATTTAAGAGTAAAACCAGAATCTGGCTCTCGATGGGCGCTGCTCCGTGGCTGGTGCTCCCAGGCACTCTATTGAGGTGCATAATAGTAATGCACACAATGAACGACTCTGGAAATTTTTACAATTGTGAGTTTTTTTTTTGGACTCTTATGTTAAAGATTTAATCATAATCACATGGATGCTGAATGCAACAGTTCCTTCATAGACAGTCTTCACTCTTGATAAAAATTCAATCAAAGCAGCACACAAGTCACGGCTTTGCAATTCCAGTTATTCACTTGCAGGTCTGTAATTCATCACCAAAATCTTAGATTGTGAATGAAATGCTTTTGGTGATGTCAACTTTCCAGTGACCAGTAAACCACATCACAGAACTACCACCACGTGGTAAAATATAGCCGGGAAATGGCAACAGCTAAAAACTAAATATTATTTCACTCTTAAAAATAGGTCCTCGAAACCCTGCAGGAGCCTGAATACCTGAAGAGGCCTAAAAGAACATGAGGGACAAAACCGATAATAAAGAGGTCAAGAGAAAACTGCAAGTTGCAGCCAGGAAGCGGGCAAATGGGGGTAAAAGCCCCATCCTGACTATTCCCCTCTGTTCTACCACGCAGAAAAAAGCAAACACCCGAGCATCTGGTGCTGCTCTGCCAATGGGAAGGACCATCCATCAATCTCAAACCCACCAGAGTTATTTCTAGCCGGCAGACTACGTGAAGGAGAAGTGCTGCACTGACCACTCTCGCAGCGGGGCGGTGGGAGTAAGGCAGACAGGAACCTCAGGTATATCAGATAGGAGATGACGGAGGTGATAGATGGGAGGGCTGAAACGGCTACCGACGGAACCTGTGAATCAGCCAGCTTTCTTCTGTGGACTGAAAACTCGCCATCACATGCAAAGCATTCGTCATTCAGAGACAAAGTCATCTTCATACAACAGCCAGAAGGGTACACCTAATGTTTTCATTGACTGGGCAGTTGGTAGCATCTGCATGTTGCCTGCACTTTGGTGCAAAACCTCATGCTTCAACCTACATGTCCTCACTGCCACAGCAATTCAACAACTAACAGCTACTAGGTGGAATATTTTAAAGATGAATCAGAGAGTAAAAACCCAAAAACTAACCAAACAAAAATATTTAACAAAAAGGCTTGACAGCAAGACAACGGTCCATAACAAGCAGAAATTAAAACTGCAGAATACTGACATTACCAAAGCCAATACCTAGATGTGCTTGTGAAAAGCCCTGCAAAGGCAAATCTCTTGTAGATTAAACAGGTGCAAGAGCAGCTCTCCATAGGAAAGCTTTGCAGTCTCACCGGTCCAGGTACAGTCTCAATGACTCGCCACAAGTAACTCTACACCCACTCATGCTTAATTAAAATAATAATAATAAAAAAGTCACTAATGACATAATCATTTATGGGGAGCATGTTCCTCTTGCATTTCAGTTCAGCAGATTATTTTATTATGCTTCATCAACTGAAGTCAAGCCTTAATGAAGAATTGATGAGAGATTTCTTGAGCTGGACTGTTTCTGGATGCCAGATTAGGAGTTCAACGGGGCCTTTCTATGCTTAAACATCTGTACGTTTATGTACCCTTTCCTTCCAGCATGCCACTAGAGTGGAACATAACGTAGTAACCTCTTATGGTGTGAGGCGAGACCCTGCAATCTTAGCTGAGTTGCTGGGGAGAATGAGAAAGCTTGCAGGGAAGCGGGGAAGCCTGCTTTCACCGCCTGATGCTCTGCTTTGGTTTCCTTCTCCTGGATTTTACCATTGGCACATGGAACAAACACTGAATATTCTGCAGGCAGAAATACAAAGTTGATGAAGCATAAAAAAATAATCTGCTGATAACACGGGGATGTGGGTTAACACCCACTGACCATTCTGCCTTGGCGTGAGTTGTAGTAGGAACTGCATGATCGGATCTGCACCTTCTCCATCATGAAGGAATTGCTGCCTTTATTAAAGGGCTCAGGAGCTGGCTAAGAATTGGTTCGTTTGTTCTTTAGGTGTCACCACAAGGAACCAGTTCTGCTGGGGACCATGGGCCAGTCAAGTCAGTGGAAACATTCCTCCCTGATTTGAACGGGCTTTGGCTCGTTTCCATAAGCAGCATGTTTTACTACACGTGGTATTGCATGGGAGAATTTTTTCTCCTGTGAGAGCAGATTCAAGGAATCATCTTGTCCTTGCTACTGAACAATGAAAAGTTACTGAAGAACACGATGCTCATAAGGCAAAACTATTTGCTGTGGCAAAATAACATGCTTAAAATAGATTCCCTTGCATGCTACATAAGCAATTTTTACGACTTCATATGAACCTAGTAGCACATTTTTCCCTATCCATATTCCAGATTAATGGGTTGCCTAACAAAACTTCACAGTATTTTTTTTTCCATAAAAGATTTTTTTTTCTTTTCCCTCCACTTTGACCACTGACTAAATATATTCTGCACCCATCTGCAGTCACAAATGTTGTTCTTTGTCATTCTTGAACAGATCCTATATACTTTTTTTTTCTTTTGGAGTAGCCACAAAGTGGTGAGGGTGAATGACCTCATTTTTTTTTTTTTTTCTCCCCCTCCTTGGCTAATTGGCTCTTGCAGGGTGGATTAAACCGGCTAGTTTGGCTCTTTTACCAAACACAGCCTTCCCTGGTCTCTTTTATCTAGATTTTAAGAGGGGAGCCGCCAGCGGGTTCTGCAGAGCCAAGAGGCGGCCCTGGGTCTCAGCTCTCTGCCTGCCCGCTCCGCTGCCATCCTGCGCCACAGCCCCTGCTCCAGCCTCTCGGGGACATCGTGGGGAAGAGGCGAGGAGCCACCACAAACACAGCTGGCCAAGTGGTGCAGGGAATGTGCCTCCGCCACGGGGATGCTGGTGGGGTCGTGGGCAGAAGAGGACCCAGAAAATAAGGGTGAGGGTTGGATGCTGCAGCCTGTGCGATGGCAGCTGGCTGGGGGCACGTATCCACTCCCTTCCTGCGCCCGTGCGGGCAGACCTCCCCGTGACTTTGGTGGGAAATGGACAGGGCTCTATCCTGTGGTGATTAATGACTCTGTGGCTTTGTTTGCAGCCACGACATCCTAAGTGCTGTACAAACACCAAAGAAAGCCAAGCCCTCGGCCCAGAGAACTCACGCCCTGAAAAGGCAAACAAAAAAAGGTAACAATGGGAAGCACTGTGAAGGGCAGCTGAGGTGGCTGCATAGGTATGGGACAAAAACCAGGATGTCCCGGAGCGCCGGGCGTAAGTCAGCGTCACTCCTCTGGCACGGTGCTGAGCCCTCCGCGAGGCACCACATCACAAATACGATTGCATGCTGCGGTGACACACGAACAAAATAAAATCAGGAAACTTGTGTTTCCCCAGAGCCGAAACGTCCCACCAAACCCTGCTGCCGCGGAGCTGACACAAGCGCAGACTGCCCGGGGTGCCAGCGCAGCTGCAGCGCAGGATTCCCTCCCGCAGCCCACCCTGCGACTTCCAGCCATTGCTGGTCACGGAGGTCCAACAACAGTCTTTCTTCTACTATATGAACTTTGCACCATTTTCAAAGAAGGGTAAGTCATAAAAAGGGGCAAGTTCTTGCAGGCAGGCTATTGTGTTGTACAGACCGAGGCCTACCCAAGTCCATAGTGCAACCTGGTTAAACAGCACTTAATTTTTATATTGCATTTATAACACACAAATATTTGCCTTTGGGCTTTCTGTCGGTAATAACGAACCATTCTCAGAGCAGTTGTTTCTCTGTGCAGGCAACACCAACCAGTGCATCCTTAAACCTGAGGGTGAGAAGCTGCAGCAGAAGCCAGCGCTGCCTGGCAAGTTGAGATTCCATTGAAAGGAAGGGAGCAGCCTGTGCAAGAAGCACGGTGACAGCTGAGGACATGATGAACCAGCCCTCTCCGTTTCCCTCTTCTCCCCACTGCCCGCCCTCCAGTAAGCTAAACCAGCATCTGAAGCGACCACCTCCTCCAAGTGTCCAGCAGCCTTTGCACTGCAGAGCAGCCCCTTGCAGCCCAAGGAGCGGGATGGAAGGAGGTCTGGATTCTGCGGTCACAGCACGTGGTGGTAGGAACCCTCCTGGCTCTGGTCACCACAAATACCTCCTGGAGACCCCATCATACAGAGAGGAAGCTGGCAGGGAGAAGCAGGAGGACAGCCTTGCAAAACAGGTTACCTTTGTGTTGAATCTGTACGTGTACCTACTACAGCAGGGTCTTCCACCACTTGAACTCCAAGGGACAGATGGATAAACACAGCAAAGCAACTCAAATATGATTCCTCCAAATAGCATTAAGGTATCAATGCCAGAGGGCACCACTTTGAGGTGTTTGTGATTTTTCTACACTGTCGTTATGCACGCTTTTACCGTCTGTACTCGTTCTTGCAGAGCGGCCAAATTACGTCCCACTTTTCTGAGCTTGAAGGCGCTTGGGATGACAGTAACAGGCAACAGAAACAGATCCTTAGGGACACTGTTAATCTCTCTGCTTGACTTGCCCTTTTTATTTTCCTTCCTCCTCCTTCTGGCACAGTATAAAGCAAGCCCTGTGCCATGAATGACATCGGTCAGTACCCTCGAGATGACTGATAAACTTTGAATTCTACTCACTTGTGAAATGTGGTGAAGGTTTGTTTTGGTCCCAATTTGTGGGAAAGAAGAAATTACATCAGGAAGGTGATGCTTAACATGAAAAGAGAAGCAGCAGAGGTTTCTTAAATTGTGGATTCGTTCAGTTTTATATGTATTATATTCCTTTTATATGAGGTGCTGTAAGATTTTTCACGTTCTGGGGGAAACTGCAAAGCAATGAAAAACTTTCCAGTTTCCCTTGCAGCAACGATTCCTGCAAGGGCATTTTGACAAGTGAACTAATTGAATTACAGTAACTTTGAAACCCATGCTGTTAACAACAGAATAAATCCAGGAGTTTAGATTAGATATTGTAGAAGTTTTGCTCTACCGAGTGATTCCTTTGGCTCTGATCAGGGCAGGAATACTGGACACCAGGATATAACACAGCATGGACATTTTTATGTTCTTTTTTCCCCACTCATCGTAAAGACTGTGTATTTTAGGAATTTAAAAGATTATCTATATTTTGGCCAAAATTTTTCTATATTACAAAGAATTCCAGATGCTTGAAGTGAGCAAACATTCCTTATAAAGTAAATATTATGGAGTAGTGGAAGAATCCATCCCATTGCCACTCAAGGGAAGAAGAGTCCTTGACATTAAACCAGGCAACTGGTTTATTGCATATTTGCAAATGCACATCCTCACAGGGTTTAACTCCCATCTGATAGAAACATTCATGCTCTTCACCGGTGTTCAGCAAGGAAAGGGATGTGACTATTCTGTACAAAGAAGCTGAGCAGATTACGCCTCAGAAAGCAAAATACTGGGTCCTCTGACAGGCGCCCAGGACGAATCACTTGGAAAGATCATCTTGTGGTTGAAGCACAAGACAAGGAGGGCCAAGCTCTGTTCCCAGCAGTTCTGCTCCACGCTTGGTGTGTGACCTAGAGCAAGTCACGAATTCTCTGTTCCTGTTTCCTCTTCGGTGAAAATGATGACAATGGTCATGTCTATTCTCAACAGAATTACGAGTACTCATTAATTTACATTTCCAAATGTTTCTCATTCTTCGCAGGAAAAACATTGCAAATATTACTGCCCCTACAACTACCGCACCAGATTATCAACTCTAAACTAACAAAAGGGCATCAGACAAACTTCAGCCCTACCACACTTCTTCTCGCAACTTGTTCCATCAGAAAACAGCACTCTCATAAGAAAACAGTGTTCAAATCAGTCAAGCAAAGGAGAACCTGAAAGGCTGGCGGTAAGCAGCATCTCTCCAGGCTTGCCTTGCAGGTTCTGTTCTCTGCTGCAGACAGGATATTAGATTAACGGGCTCTTTCACAAAGTATGGTTTAAACTTACACTACAACTTTCCTGGAGCCCCCTACTATTTTGTACTGGTATCTGTCCAAAGCATTGGCTATGGAAAGTTGTAGCCTGTGCAACCACTTACAGACTCAGAATTAAGCACGTGTTGAAAGCAGTGGAGAGACTTTACACATCAGCCCCAAATAAAAACAAGTTCCCTGTTTTGCATCCTCTGAAAGGCTATGAATCAAGAGGTGAGAAATAATGAGGAGCTCCTCCTGGCTCCTACATCAGGGTACCCGAAACATGCTGGGAGCTATAGCATGAAAATCTGAATTTCCAAGGGGTGGACAAGAGTTGAGCAGGTTCCAGGCAATGTGGAGATTCCAAAGGGAACAACTGTCCCAAACCCAAATGGCTCCAGAAGGAAGCAAATATGTAATGGTTAGTGAGCTGAAGCAAAGGTACAAAGAATATTGAGGTCTGCTCATCATGCTGCATTGATCACAGTCCTGAACACCAGGGCAGAAAAGACGACAGATACAGAGGATACTGAGGAACAGGAGAAACCACCTGAAAGCTACGATGTCAAAATCACTTTTGAAATAGGCAGGGTCATTCATATACATCTGGAGGACACCTGGAAAGCAGCAATTTAAGAGAAGCCTAAGGAGCAAGACTGGACAGAACAAAACATATATTTTAGAGGGGAAAAAAGGCCTGTGTGGTTTTAGGCAACATATTTAGGACCAGGGATCCAGAGGAAAGGCCCTCAGGACTATGCGGTCAGACATTAAATTGTAAGCTGTAGACAGCAGAGGGTTTTTTGTTTTGTTTTTTTCATCTTTTTTCCCTTGAAGCTGCACCTTGCTCTCAGGGAACCCAGCCATGGCCCAGTTATAGCACTATGTTGAGGGAAGCACTTAAAATGACATAACTAATCAAGAATAATGAGACAGAGTGAAATACTAGAAGTTTAAATGAAAGAAATGCAAATGGTAGCAAGGCTGCCAAACATCGATTAATGGAGGAAATAAAGTGCCTGTAGCATGGGATTTGCAAACAGCCTGCCGGCCTAGAAGGGTCTAAATAACCCAAAGGGAGAGGAATCATTTTTAAGCTGTATAATTAGACAAAGCAAAGCAAGATTCTGCAAATTTAAACCACTGGAGGAAACCCGATGTATGCCATTCACAAGGCTCAGCAAGAGCTGGCCGTAGAAAATGGTCTTTCTGAAAACAGGGGAAGACCAACAACGATCCCAACTGTAAAACACGCTGCCCATTAGCCACCTGGCATTGCATGAAGCTGCAAAAAGAGCACGCTGTGTTTGCAAACAACCGCAGAGCCAAACCTCGCTCAGATCTTTCGGAGCCCGTTTGAGGCAGCTGACCTGGGATTAGGGTTTGGTTCCCAGCTCTGCCATGAGCGGCATGTGAACGTCCAAGCGAGTCACGTAGCCGGTCTGGGCCTCAGTCTTCCACCTGTGGACCTGGGGGGGGGTCTCAATGCCATCCCACCTCCCGGGGTCGCTCAGGCGTTGCCCCCATGGGGGATGGCAGGGTGGTCAGAGCGCGAGGGGGGCTGCACCCCTCCAGGGGAGGCTGAAAAGCTGTAGCCGGGCTGCGAAGACCGTATCTGCTCGTCCCACATCTGATGGACAAGTGTGCTCACGCTCTCTTGAATAAATCTGTTTGGTAGGGTGGAGTCTGCCTTATTTTTACTCTACATGCAAATTATATCCCTCAACAACCTCACTGCAAATATTTTCTGGCTTCTCACACCCTGCCCTGGGCAGGAGCAGGCTGTTTTCCCTGCAGATCCTCTGGCTTCCTTTGAAGCTTTGGGTTTGGGCTATTTTGATTTTAAAGAAGCGAGAGAAGCTTGTGAGACAGGGCAAGTTGGAGGGGAAAAAAACAAAACCAAAACCCAAACAACCAGAGGAGAAAAAAAGGCAGGCGAAGCTGTTCTGCTAAACCCCGCTCTGGCAGCGCCGGCGATGCAAGATGCCGCGGGCTCCGACTTCGCCAACTCCTCGAAGTGACAGGCAAAGACACAACTCCCTGGGCGAGATGACACTCGCCTTCCCCTCCTCCAGCTCGGCCCTGGCAGCGCAGCCTTACCTGTTTGCCAGCGGCAGCAAGGCAAAGGAGAAGGAGCCAGCAGCCTGACGGTACGGGCATGTCTGGGTGTCCCCGCTGCCTCCTCCTGTGGCTCCTTTTCCTGCCACCGAAGAGAAACTAGATCCTTCCAGCCAAGCCCCCGCGCCCCGGCCGCACAGCGAGGCACATTTGAGCTAGCTACTTCTCTTTCTTCCTTTCCTTCCTCTCAGCTACACGAGGGGAGAAGAGAGAAGAAGAAGAAGAAGAGAAAAAAAAAAAGCGCCTGGCTGTAGTTCCCACAGCATTTCCTCAGACTTGACATGCAGGTTTTTTGGTGTTGGTTTTTTTTTTTTCCTCTCCCCTCTTCTTGTCCCTCCCTTTCCTTTCTCCACCCCCTCTTACAAGAAGTTTAGTCACCATGCCCATGTCCCTCCTCCTGCCGATGGGGACTGCTTTCCCGGTCCTTCTTGGCAGGGCCATCCATCCACCTGCCTCCCACCCCCGCGCCCTCCCTGCCCACCCCTCCTCTTACCTTGTGCCATCCCTCGCCGTGCAGCTGCCCTGTAATCGCCTCCTTCTCCTCACCACCTCTGGATGTTGCCTTACGCTGTCGGATGACATTCTGGGCCTCGGCCGTGCCTCGCACAGCCTCCCACCTCCACCCCTGTCGCAACCGCCCTCCTGCTGGCACCTTCTCCCGGTACTGGGGAAAGCCTCCCATCCCATCCCCTATCCCATCTCTGCTCCCGGGCAACAGCCCTGCGGGTGCCAGCCATGGCGTTTTGGCACAGCTTGAGGCCCTCCCCACCAGGTACTTTGCTTTGGCTGACGGCTGGGATTGCTGCCAGGGGAAAGGAAAGCTGAAGATGTGCTTCGGGAGCTCTCCTAAAACACCCCACGTCACGCACGGGGTCAGCCTCTGCCACCCAGCTTGGGACAGCGTAAAGTGGCCTCTCGACCCCCAAAACAGACTCATCACAAAAGAAGGGCTGCAGCTGATGGCATGCCGTTCAAACCCAGGCAGAGCCCGTGACGCCCCTCGTCTCGCCAAGGGAGCGGGAACCCTCTGTGGTGGGGCAGGACTGGGCAGCGCTGATTTAGGGGGGGGGGCTGTGGGTATCTGGCAGAGCCGACCGTGTCGTTACCCCCCCTCCCCTGCCTCTCTGCGCTCACATGCCGCTGTGAAATAAGCCAGGAGTGTGCTTCTGACTTCAGCGAATAAGGAAGTTGTTCTTTCACTTGTGTATTTAGATTTAACCCTTGACCAGGAAAAAAAAAAAGTTATTTATAAGTTGCTCTATGTTTGCAAATAAATAAATTCAAACACAAAAGATGAATAGGATATATATTTTTTAAAATATCCTTTACCTGTACTGCTGTGGTCTGATTTCTGCTCACAGGAGCAATCCTCAGAGCCAGGGAGCACGGGACAGAAATGGCTGTCGGGTTTCTCTCCTGTAGCTAGCACGGATCATGGCAAAACGAAGCTACAGCCTTCACTTTGTCTCTACATAGTTTCCAGTGGCCATAAAGCCAGACCTCTTTAATTTTCCTAAAGTTACTTCAACACTTAACACTCTCAATGTCTTCTACAAGCATCAGGCCCTGCCCGATCTGTGCTCAAGCAGGTCTCGGTGGCCACATTCCCCCACCTGGTCTCTATCACGACGTGGCTCTTTGGGTGCTGGTGGCCCCGACACGTCTCTGATGCTCCACAATGGGCTATGGGACAAAATGACATCGTGTGACGTGCCGGGCTCAGGGCCGGCACCTGCTCCTGCTGCCCGTTCACCTCAAGAAGAGCTAGGGCAAGGGACACACTGATGGGTTTCAGCAAGCCGTAGAGTTTGCAGTTGCACTGTCAGAGCCCTGTTGACCTGCCAGAGGAGTCGGGGTCTCACCACACTTGGGCTGGACAGGCTACAGCTCTACTGCCAAACAGAAATTGAGTTGGGGGTGACGGGTGGGAGGGACGGCTGCGGCACGCAGCTTGCCCAGTAGGCAACATGTGCAAAGCTGACTTCACCAGGGGCTTTGCAAGGTGTGGGTGATGTACGTGCCCGGCTGCTGGCAGCGCTGCTGTTCTCTGCTGATCCTGGAGGGTGCCTGGTGAGACGGCGGGGCTGTGCCTGATGGGCATCCTTCTGCCAGAGCCATGTCCACTCACCGCCAAAAACTTGCAGCCCTGTGCCGGCTGGTGTGTTTTAAAATGTTCATATTTAAGGCACAAGGAAATGTTTCTTTTTTAAACAGAACAGTCTGTTAAGTCTCTTCCCCTTTTCACATTTAGTACAATACCAAGGCTATGGGCTGTGTTTATTTACCAGCTGCTCATTTTAACCACAGATTTACAGAGGCAAACTCACATTGTCAAGAGCAGTTAGACATGTTTTGAGGTGAAGGTGTTGAGTAAAGGCTTTGAAGGCACTGAGTAAAGCCAAGCCCTGTTCAGCTCAGACAAGTTCCAGACAGTTCAATATTGCACATTAGCTGAATTACTTTTGCATTCTCATTCCTGATCCTGTCTAAAGTACTTCTTGTCGAGGCTGAAATTTCTCTCATTTTCTACCACTATGTGAAAACAGCCTCTTTTTGAAAGCTCAGACATTTTCCTCCGAGTTAAATTTTATGTTTCTGAGCCAAAACCCGCAGAAGCCACTACTGGGTGCTTTATAGTCTTAATTATGTACTGCAGTAGATTGTTAGAAACTGAAATGTGAATGCTAGAAAATATGAACTAGATAATATACAAGAGAAAGTGCTGTCAGTGCTCTCACATTTATCACATATATCATTCTATGTAGCGTAAGTAAAAAAAACTAAAAATTTACACCAAAACTGGTGGTTTGTCAGCCTTTTCTTTTACAGAAAAGGTTTTATTTTTTTTCCCCTATCATAGAACACCAGTTTTTCAGCTATTTTTGCAAAGCACCTATTTTGAATAAAACCAAAATGCTTGAAATCTGAAAGTTTCAAACTTACGGCAGTGTTCAGGTGTCTCCTGTTTCTGTTCATCACTGTGGCATGCAAGCCTAAACTGGACTGGTCTTCGGGATGCTCTTTCTAAAGAAGAGAGATGGAAAACCATGTGCAGCCTTAGAGGTGTGACAGAACCAAAACAGGATAATGTCAGGATCCCTTCCTTGGTGAAGCCTGCCATGGAAAACAAATCGTGAACACAGCTGACCGCTTAGCAGGTCACTATGGATCTCTTCTTACCTCCTTCCTAGAGAGAGGAAAGTGGAAATTACATACTAAATAATATTTTAAAAGAAGTACAGCAGTCAATGTAATACTGAAAGTTTTGTAACTGTCTGAAAATGAAACAACTTCAGCATCTTTTCCAGGAACCTCTTTTCCAGGAGCTTGCATAAATGGTTACTAACTCTCATGCAATTCTTGAATTTGACTCCCATCTTTCCAAAACTTTCAACCCAAGTAGTAAAGATAAGGAATAGTTTGGTGGATACACCAGTCGACTGTGGCTCACATTCACGTTCCAAGCTATTCCGCCACTTTATTGATGCTGCTGAACTCCCGTGCCCCTTACCTGCACAAGGACCCCAACCCCATTTCCCCACGAGGAGAACTAGGAGGCTGCGTGTTAAACGTGGGTCATCAAAACGACGTGAAGGAAACCTGGGCAGAGAAACCGAAAGGCATGTGGTTGCACCCCAGCATGCCTTTTCACACTGTGCGGGAAGGCTGTGAAAGAGCTTCCATTCCCCTGCCTCTCACACCCTGTCGAGGGATGTGGGATGAGACGAAGGATTTTGTTGGATTGAGATCAATGTTTTTCTTCCAGTAGATGTTGTAAAGATGGTTGGGGTTTCAGACTCTGAACTAAATACAGGTTTTGTAAATATGAGCACCTACCTCTCAGCCGGTGAGTGAGAAACCCAGTCCAAGTGCAAAGTTAGAGCTCTAGGAAAGGACCCCCTAAATCAGGGGGATGCCCTGCGGGGTTGCAGTGCAGCTTCTGGAGTATCGGCAACCTACATACAGAGTCCGTCATGGGAGAAAAGTCTCCTCCAGTTGCCTCATCACCCACCACGGAGAAAGGGCCCTACTATACAATCCAGTACGTGGAGCTTTCTACACTGGGCTAAAGAGAAAAAAGGTAGAAAAATATCTGCACACTTTCAGCATAGAGGGCTGTAATTTTATTTGAGGTCACTAGCTATTAAAAGAAATCCATAAAAAAAATTAGATCTATTATTTACCAAAAAAAAATTCATACACAAAACTATGCCGTCAACTTGAAACTGCTTTCCTCCTGTGAAACGCAAGTTTCCATAGCAGACTATTGCCCAATCTCCTTGAGATTTTCAAACGCGCAAATATTCTTCATGACAGAGCAACTATAATGAAGCTCCTTAGTCACATTGGTGTAGTTTACACAACACACCTTTTACAGTCCCACAAAAATGTACCAGTGCTGAAAGCTGTCAAAAACCTGACGTTTGCAGCATTCAAAAGAAAAAAGGTTCACAACCAGCTACTGTTAATGTGTTGAATATTCGAAGTACGTGCAAGCATACACTGAACTGACGGGTTATCACCAACCACTGCAGCAATAACAATGCCTGCATACTTCTGGAAGGAAATACAAAGTCATGGTGAATTTTTAACTTTGAATATTTGTTCATGATTATAAGAGATACCAACATGATGACCTCCAAGACTTAAGTCATATATTCATCCTTAGGACAAGAACAATACTGGTACGAACTAGGGAGCCTGCCCTGCTCAGGATACACCTCCAGCTGTGCCCTGGCTGGACATGAGTCTTTAACCCACCAAGCCCTCAGCAGGACTGAGACCATAACTCCTTTGAAACACCATGCAACACCCCATTACCAGTTCCACAGAGCCACCCTGTCATTTTCTCTAACAGCACACTTAATGATCTTGAACTTCTTTGAAAACTCACCAGAATATTGAGATGAGTCATACTTAGATCAATAGAGTGCATTCATCCCTCAGCACAGGATCAAATCTAAACAAAACCTTATTGCCTATTAAGCACTACAGCTACTTATTCCCTGTCCCCACTTCCCCATCTCCTTGGAGCATGTTTAAAGGGAAGATATAACACGCCTGGTCAAATGACACACAGGATCGTAACAAGGCACGCGCTTTTCTACAGCTGCTGTAACTTCAGCAGGACTCCATCGTACCGCCTCCACCTCAGCTGCCACTGAAGTTGAAGAGATTTCTTAGGTTTTGGGGAAAGAGAAAAATCTCCACTAAAGTGCAGGGCAAAGAGCAGCAGCACAAGACCACAATCACAGTGATTTTGGGAATGGCAATATTTAAATACACTGCAAACAGCCCTGTTTGTACGCACACAGTATTTAAATGGTAAAGTAAAAAGGTATCTGCCTCTATGGGATAGAAAAGTTGGAGGTTATGGAGCATCCTGAAATACAGCGAACAAGGGGCACGGTGTGGAGCACATGCAACACCAGTGCTGGGAAAGGAACCGGACTGACCACTGTCATGGTGTTGGCCCTTTACATGAACTCGTGAGTCACCTTTTCAAGTCACTGACTTCTATAGTAGAATTGCTCACGCTCGAATTTTCTAGGAACTAGAAATCTTCAGTCTAAGGAAGTCTTTCACTACATTGGAAGTATGATGGAAGTTCAAGCTCAGCATGTAGTGCAGATGTCTCTAAAGATACAGGCTGTTTACCACTGACTTGCCCATTACAAACTCCACAAGCAGAATCTATCTCTTCTTACAGCTTATCTATAAGCATGAAACCTGACCAGCATTAAACCTAAGGACTTTAGAAACAGCTTCTCTGGAAAAATGATTACTCACTCATGGTTACTCATCGAGATTAGTTAACACATGATATATTAGCATACAGTACTAATATCCAGGACCTGATTAGCCTACTTATTCAATAACAGCACTCCTCCATGCCATTGACTGATTTTACAGTCTAAAACAAATGAGCTACATATCTAAATGCTCTCAGTAAACCACCAAACCAGTTTCCTTGAAGTTTTGTTGCCTGGCACCATACTGCAATCCTGTAATTCATCAGCATCTACATCTGATGCAAGACAGTCTGTGATTCTACCTAGGATCAATGCCACACCACACAGCTTGGTATACCAGCATAATAGTGATTTTCTGCTCCATGAAGCTTTCCTGGTACTTCATGGTTTACTTAAATATCAACATCAGTAAGTGTCACATGGGAAATTACTTAAAACATCTGGAATGTGATACCCACCTTTAGAAACTGCAATAAAACGTAGAGCCACTTTCTCCTGGAACAGAAAAATGCCATCAACACTGCCACAACAGAGAGAACAGAAATATTCCACACTTCTGCTTTTTCTGCACCATTTTGAATCATCTTATCATCCATATGCAGCAATGAATTCCCACAATATATTACAAAAACTTCTTGTTCTTCACCACAGATTTTTTTCCATTGATGATTTTTATCCTTCAGTCTTGACACTGTAATGTGCAAACATCAGCTTCCTCAGTTTCTCTAGCCCTCAATCCATTCAAATGCTTTTAGTTCTCCTAACCAGAATACACTTTTATGTACAGTAACAGCAATGGGTTTTTTCTCTTGGTGTGAAAGAGGAGTGGGAAGAGACTGACAGAAGAAGAATGTGCATCTTTTCTTAAGCAGCTTCCTGTATTCACCTTGATTAGAAGATAGGGAACGAGTAATTTGTCTCATTTATAGTTTTAGAAAACAATCTCTTTCTGAACAAAATATATGCATAGTATCAGTCAGTCTTATGTTTAATCTACAGAACACATATTTAGATCATGAATACTCATTGAGGCAGCCATGTACCTTCAGCCCACTGATCATCTTTGCTTAAGAGCACAAGAGTCAATCTTTTAAATAAAGATACTAAGATTCTGAAATTTCACTACGAGCAGCATGAGACCTTCAACATATCCTCTATTTAAATCCAACAAGTTGTAGAAGTTCAGGCAGAGCTAATAAAGCCAACATTTTGGTTTTTTTTACAGAATCCTTATTTAGGCAAAATCATAAGTAATTGAAGATAACCCTTTGGGGATGAATTGCTTTCCATGCTGGCTATCCAACTGTTGCCTTTCAATGAAGCATTTTCTCCCCAAAGGGTCACTTAAATTGTTTTGTATAACAGGAGGGGAAAAAAAAAGCTAATTTAAAATATTCTGGTAATTCTTCTCTTTAAAGAGTTATCTCTTTTCTTTCCCAATCCTGAATGCTACTGTGCCATATCCAGGATGAAAAAAGAATTTAAAAACCCCCAAACATCCCCCAAACTCACAAAGAACAACTTCTTGCAATCTTGAAAATCTGTCAATATCTGGTAAACTAATAAACATTTAAACAAACTCCTGCAACCAACATATACTAAAGAGAGTCCCAAAATTCAGGAGGCAAAACTCCTGAAGACAACCTGCATAAGGTTGGTTGCCTACACAGAAATTTTTTTTCACCTCAGTAGTAACCGTGCTGGTCTTCCTGGGATTCTCGCTCAAATTCCTCCTTGGATCAACCGGTATGAAGTAAAATGCTGACAGGCAAAAGCTAACCTTTGCTAGGGGCTGGCGAGACTGGACCTAGCTGGGCAAAGATGCTACATTTATACTAACAGATTAAAGACTCTCATCCCACAATCATCCATAGTTAAATTACTGTCACAGTTTTTTTGGCTTGTGCCGATTAGCAGGTTTCCAAACACTGGCTGAAGTTCAGTGTGGGCTAGGAGCCACGCTCACAGGCAGCCTGCAGGCAGCTGCCCTGCTTTGGAAAGTAGAAGTTTAACCATAAAGAAGTCATTTTGGTCTCATGATTTCAGAGCTCTCTCTGGCACCGCAACTACTGGAACAGATACAGAAGACAGGACGGGGTGGCGAGTGGCATAGGAGAGGAGACCCGGAATGAAAATGGCAATAAAGCCACATGGCTAGAAGCCAGAATGAAATAGGCACCCAGAGACAGGAAATTCAGCAAGTTCAGTCTACTATCTGCTATGTAAAAAAAATTAAGGCTAAAGAATTTCTGTGCATTAGACTTCTCTCCTGTAACAGCCATTTTGATGTGATAATCTTTTTTGGAGAAGACTAGAAGTAACAAGACAAGGCAAAACCAAACTTTTTATTGATAACAGAACAACAGGGAGGAACGTCACCACTTCCCATTCCTCAGGAATGTCTCCATTTCACAGTCAGTCTGCTAAAAGTATACTTTCATGGTAACAAGCAACACGAAGGCATGGAGTCGTCTGTAATCTCAAGAAAAATGTTTCATCAGTGCAGTGCAAAGAGACCAACAGTGTGCAAGTGTGCAGCAGGCCCTGTCACAACACAAACATGGCAGGTGACTGTATATGCAGAGCCAACAGGCACAGACACAAAGCAGTCAGAAGCCTCAAATTACCTCCATTATTTCTGTCTAAGGGCAATACCTGAAGTGCTACTCCATCCATACTCTGTTTCAGAAGTGAATACTTTCTTCCCTCACTCCTTTTGCTTCCCCTGTCCTCAAAGATGTTAATACTCCCAAGTGAATGGTACCATGTCAGAGAACACCTGAGCTTTTATATTTTGCTACCTCATACCAGTTCATGCACGCACTTGAGTTCACTTTCACAAGCTTACATTGACATAAAGAAGGAAGAAAAAAAAAAAAAGGTGCTGCATAAGAATAAAAGGATTTAGTTGTTAATGCTTCCTTGCTAACAAAAATACTTGGTAGCTGAAGATACTCCTTGTAATGTCATTTTTATAAAGTATGTATACAGTCTACTCAACATTTTAAAGAACCTGCATGTCAAACTCTTAATTTCAAATAGTTTGAAATTAAATTTGAACTGAGATCCAATCTAAACAACAAAATATCTTAATTTTAGCTTTTATAGTACACAGAACTGCACATCAAGTGCAAAATGAAAGCACTCTTTTGCCTCCATAAGTTTCCTCTGCCTGCAGAACTGTACTGGGAGCCCTGTGTAGTAGCTTATACATTTATTAATTTATCATGTTTTTCATTTACTTATCAGATGTGCCTCTGTTTGTGTAGACTGGTTGTTAAAGTGCTTTAAAATAAAATAAGCCCAATAAAAGAAAACATCCCTCAAAAAACCACAACAGGTGTGAGAATTTTATCTGAAGGACTTTGTACAGCATTTACAATGTCAGCATAAAGCATCTGAAACATGAGCATTCCCTGCAGACTGATGCAGTGCAAGCAGTCTCATACATTAGATACTGCAATTCCTCTGGATTCAAGATGCACAATACTTACAAAAACAACCCTAGAAGCACAGACAAATGCTGGTGGCTCTTCCTCTTCTTTTTAGAAACATAATAAAAAAAATCTGCATTACTCTTTCATAATTTAAATACATAAGTAATCTCCACTTTTATTACTTCATGACAATGACTTCAAATTTACATTATTTTAAGTACCGTCATAATAGCTCCATGTATAATACAGATATTTGCTGATATCCTGTCAGAAAATTAAAAAAAAACAAACCCTTCCACTATATAAAAAAAATTATGCTGGAAAGACAAGAACACAGAACAGGGACTTGGTACAGACTATGATTTCAGTTTTATATCAACCACAGTAAACCCCAAATTAACAGATACACAGCGATATTCAAAAGCAGTGCAAATATCTTTGGAGGTTAGAATAAAATTATACTACAAGAACATAAGACAGAAGAAATTAAAAGGCAAGTACTTCAAGTACAGGAACCAGTCTCTGTGAGGTCCATCTTAGTGTTAGCTGGGAGTTTGCTTTTCCCATCTTACTTCTTCCTTTGAAACACATTAGCCAACATTGCACCTGATGTAGTCAGCTGGCCCATTTTGTTCAAAAACTTGGTCTTTGTATCTTCACTCACAAGGCTCGCTGCAATCGACATTGAGCTAGGAAAGTAAAAAATTTAGTGACATAAGACTACAAAGTGAACAGAACACTGTGCTGTTATTTAATAAGCATTTGTCTTTGTATTTTAGAGGTTTCAACATCACAAAAGACCAGTCCCTCAAGGAGAATTTAAAAACCATCACCACCAAGCCCAAATATACACTGTTAAATTGATTATCATGTCCTCACAGTCCTAGTGAAAACTGTAAAATATTTTTGTGCATACCACTTTTTACTACATTTGGAAGTCACCACATTAGCATTTGTTAGCTATTTGGCAATTGCTCTAGTGACAAATACCTCTGTGAAAGATCGGCTTTACCTTCTCACCAGAAATGTCAATCCTTATGTTTAATTAGTAGAAGAACAACAGTACTAGTTCAGACCAAGGATCTATCTAGCCCAAGTATCCTGCCTCTGACAGTGACCATTAGCAGACATGTAGTGAAGAGTAAAAGCAAGGTAAGTACAAAACAGTGACTTCTCTCCTTAATTTCCAACTCTCTTATTTTCCGACTATTTCTACCTCAGCAGAGTTTAAAATCAGTGTGGACTGTCAATCTAGTAACGCCCAAGGAATCTTTATTTTACATTACTTGTTCAGCTTTCCTTCGATCTCCTTGTAAACTTCTTGTAAACCCTACCCTGAGCGCTACTAGGTCTACCCCTCACTGGGTAAAGAGCTTTCTCCTGATTGTTGCGAATGTGACTCCTACCACCTTTGCTTGAGTGTTTCTACTTCTTACATACTAGAGAAAACGATGGAGAGCCCCTAATTTTCCCTGCAAACCGGACTAGAAAGAGCAATCCAATCAATGCTGAACCTACAAGATGCTACAACTTCGAATACGTTAAGAAATTATCCCAATGCTGCAAAATGAACTTATTTTTTTTTAGATTTACAACATATCACTGAGCTCAACTTCAGATATATGTAACTGTTTTGCATAGTAGGAATAATCTGTCTCAAGACAGAGTGCAACAAGGCAAATGTATGATAGCAGAAAGATTAATAAATATTCCATACTTCTTATATTTGTAGCTAAAATGGCAAACATATTTTTCAACATTAGGCAAGGCTAATTTTACAAAACATTACCAGTGAAATTCTCCTTTGTAAGCTCGTTGTGGACTCTGCGTTTCAAAATTATACCTAAGATCACAACATCTGTCTTATTGGCACAGGCCAGCTTCCAGGAACTGACTTTTCAGTCTGCAGAGTGATAAACAGTTCTTTTAAACACTGTTGCATCAAGGCAGGTCAAGTTGAAGTTAACTCCAAATTGCTTCAACAGAATTTGAATTATTTCTTCAAGGGTACGAAGGAGGCATTCGGTAGCTCTTCCCCATTTCATATCACAAAAGAAGGTGCTTAGCGGTAACAAATTATGGTTCTTTTTTAACAGAGTACTTGGAGCAGGGCGGGGGGGGGAAAGGAAGCTTTTCACTGAAGCTGTACTGTGGATTTACAGATAGATCCATTGTATCATAAACTGTGTCCCCTTAAATGTATGCCCCATCCCTTCTACTTTTTAAGCTGAAGTGACTCCCCGTCTTCTGCATTTCCACAGTGCCTAATGGACCTAGATCATTGAAGGGCCCTTCGCTACGCCTCACATAGCATACCTAAGAGTATCACAAAGCATACTCTTAGGTATTTTTTTCCAGTACATCTCCCATTAATGGAACAGGTTCTTCAAATCAATCACCTCATTTTAATTATTATTAGTTGGTATTTTCTGAAAGCTCTGTAAAGTTTCTCATTATCTAATATTTAGCGTTTAAGCATCATTTTATTGAAAGTATGATGATTGAATTTTTAGTAAAGTTTAAAAATTTGAAAATTGGTCTCAGGTTATATCTCTTTTTAGACAACATCTGATTAAAACTGACATTTTATTTTAAAAATAGTAATCTTTTTATTCTATTTAGCAGCCTGTGATGAAGATATATAGCTGTTTTGAAATGATTTATAAACCTTTTGAGTGAAATATTTCTTTCAGGCACAATCATGTAGCCAGACATCTTTGGCTTGATTAAACGTCTACAGTCAACTAAGTAATCGAGTATTTCCAGTTGATAAAACTTAGCAGGTAAGTTACTACTACTGTAAGATGGATTTCTTGTGCATTTTCCCTTGATTTCATAATAAAGCAAGGGCACATAAATTATGTAAATAACAGTTTATACTCGCTATCATCTGGCTAACGACAAGAAGCTACTCCAGCCTATGATGTATCCTAGAGTTGTGTTTAACGAGGGAAAATTGTTTGGGAAATATAGTACATTCCAACCATTAGCAACATTAAGAAAATAAAATTGTTCACGTCAGAAAAGAAAGCCTAGCAACTGGTGACAAACCTGTAGCTTTAAGCAAACTGTGCTGTCATACTAATGATCCTGATTAAGCTTGAGGAAAATGAGCAAATGTTCAATTGACTTTCAAAATAGTTTTGGGGGATCTCAGCCATGTGATGTTAAAAATCGAGAACTGGAGTGTCTAGAAGTTCATGTTTTCTAATATCATGTTACTGCAAATAGAAAGATAATCCACAACACTTGACATACTTAAAAGTTTAAATATTCCCTAGAAGTACTTCTCTTACTACAGAAACTGAATATTTAAACATAGTAATAAAAGCAAGATGAAATCAAATAATTTGAGTCTCACGTCTTTAAAAAGTAACCAGAGAACCCAACAAGGCAATAGCATATCTTGTTTGAAACAAGTGGTCCTACAGGAAAGTCCTTGCATTTAGTCATTATTTAAAAAACAAAACAAAAACCAACCCACAAACAAAAATAATGTGTAAACATCAAATTTTTGACCAGTGTCTAGATGAACTGCATGCTACACAGAGTTCTGCCTATTTTATGGGGAAGCTTTAGGCAAAAACAAACATTCATGCTAGACAGTTTAAAAAAAATCAGTTTGTAGCATAAGTTGTTACCCATGATTGAAATACCTTGTTAATTGCTAAATAAAATGTTTAACAAAAGTGGCTAACCAATACTTTAAAAGACAAAGTTTAATCTTTTTTTAAAAACTATTTCTGCGAGCCAGTATTATTTGACCAACCTTTTCTAACAGTAAGGGGCAAAGACAAAATAACCAACAATATTTTATGATTGCTTTTGCATCCCGCTTTATTTTTGTATGTGCATTCTCACGTTGTTAACAAGAATCAGTAATTCAACTCCTAGTTGCATTCAAATCCTTCATCAAATATATATTTAACACTGAAATTAGGAACTGAAATTAGCAAGGGCTTAGCAAGAAAAAGGAGATATTCATGTATATGAAAAGGTCATTTCTTCAGTGGTAAAATATTTTGTGTTATTTTTGTACAGTAAAAGATTGCAACCATAGCCTGACTTTGAATAAGAAAGGGGAAGGCTAATTAAAGAATGAAGCAACACATTGTGAAGGCTTATCCTTTTCAAATCTCACAGTTTCCAGCAGTTGCATTCTAAAAGAAAATACACTGAATGTTGTATCATGTTTGCATTTATCTGTTTCTGCCACGGTTTAAATAGGACTAACTGTGATTTCAAAATATTCTCCTAAGAGGCATTTTAAGTAATACAGACATCTTACTTTTAGGTTAACAAGTCTGCACTGACATAAGCTAAATCAACGTAAGCCTAAACCCAACATGAAATAAAATTGATCACTCAAACTCTAGCCACACAGAGAACAGTTTTGATGAACTAAATAGGTTAAAACATTTGAGAGAGGCAAAAGCACACATTTAAAAAAAATAAAAGTAAAAATCCTGTCCAACTGAAGAGCACCACTTGAGAATTAGGAAGCGCTCAGCCAAGGAATTTTGTTTCATAACCTTAGGTTTCACAGTTCAGTTAATACAGGTAAGATAATAAAAAACTTCTGGGTGAAGGTTAATGGTGTTCTTTAAAGAGACCAGTTTGATATTTCATACATTTGCTGCATTCTGGGAGAGAAAAAAAAAAAATTCTTTCACAATGTTTGCCTGAGAAGGAATCAGTTTCATATTTCCTAATGATTTCTCCTAAAAGGCTGTCAAGAATTTGCTCAAGAAGTGATAAATTAATTTACATCAAAAAAGTTTATTAGACATAAAAGTCTTATATATTTAGATACATACACTGCTTTTATTTTTTTCTTTACATAGTCAAAGTCTGAGGTGGTAGCTTTTTTATTGCATAAAGAATTCAAATAAAAATGAAAAAAGAGTATCAGTCTGTAGATTAAGAAGAGAGTCCATAAAACCCAGAGAGTGGAAATATTTGCAAATAGATGCCCATGTATGCAACTGATTCTAATGAATCAACTTATTAGTCAAAATATTAAGTCATTGCTTGTGTAGAGGAATGTCCTTGCACAGGTTGGTTGGTGAGACTCTACAGCAATTGCTTAGCATCAGATCTGCAAAGAAAGTGGCTGTTAATTCTGCCTTATCACAATTACCTATTGGCTACCTACTACACAATGTACATAGTAACAGGGAAGACCTCGATAAAACTAATGCCTACTTGCAAAAAGTAGAATGGGTCTAATGAGGCAACTACCAAGTTTCTATCTTGCCAAGAATCATTATGGGTAGGTTGTTTTCTGAGAAAACAGCTGCCTTAAGTGCCAACCTTTAATACAGCTGAAGGCAAGCTAAGCATTCACCATTCTCTAAAAATAAAAAGCAAACACACAGCTGCTGAAGAATCTGAAGGATACAGGAAGCGGATGGGCATTCAGAGTATGGCTACTGGGGAAGAACATACAGGTATGCATGCCAGAAAGCTCCATTTAAGAGAAGGCTGAAAGGATAAGGGCAAAAGTACAAAGCTTGAGGAAGTAATGTAGTGAAGCTTTGGGAAAAAATAACAGCATGAATGAATGCATTTTTTGTTTCTTGATTGACTGGCTACTTATGTTGCAAGCAAGGAATATGCCTGTGAAGTGATTAAGTTGAATAAGCCTGTTCTTATTCTGTGAATAACTAGTATGTCAAAGAAATACCCATTTCATCATGAAAATAGCCACTCAACTGGAATACACTTAGGACAGTCCCTACTTCATAATATTGCCACATGAACAGGAAAGAGAAAAGGAGGTGACCGATAGTGCATTCTTCAGATCTTAAAGGTTTTGTATTTCTTCTCCCTTAGACTAGACAAAGCCAACAACTTGTTACAACAGGTACACTACAAACTGTGATTTGTTGTAGAACCTTGACATTTTTAGCCTTAAAATTATTTCATTTCCAAAGTCTAAAGTTCAATTCTAATGCATCTTTAAGAGTTGACCTGATGCTCACTTCTCAAATAGATTCAGTTCTTACTACACTCCATTCATTATCAACTACACCAGTAAACAGGCTAATTACCACTAGTAAAGCCCAAGATATTTTATTCAACGCATGACAGACTGATTCTTTTTCCACACCATGTCTCTTCTGTTCAATTCTTGTACACTTTTCCTATTCCAGTCACTCTCAAACTACCAGCTGCTTCCAGGATTTTGGCTGAGCTCTTTCAAAAAGTAAATTCTATCCATTTGTTACAGATACAGAAGCATGACATAAACAAGTTTCAGTAATCGTCTTGATTCCCATGGCAAGATATCAAGGCTGAGGGCAGATTCTTTTTTTCAGGTACTCACTGTTTCTTCTCAACCTCTTCCTGGCAACATTGATAAGGATTTATTAAGTTCTATAATCATGAGAAGTTACCTGCTGGTACGTACCATGCCAGGCAACAAGCAATCAAAAGAACACCTACACTTCATCATAATGATGCCTAGCTTTCCAAATTTGTGGGTTTGTTAGCTTCTTTTGTTATCAGGAGAGAGATACACAGATACGATACCACATGAGGCAAACTGATGCATATATACCACGCATCTGATGCCTCACTGGAGAGCATTTGTAGAATGGGTGTTATACTGAAGTGCGAGCTAGGCGGCATTTTCCCAAAGCCAACATATTTACTAAACAGCATATTCACACAGGTAGGTCAGTTTATACACTGGAGAAACTGTTTGTGTGTGCACTAGTCAGATGCAAGCAAAGACAGCAGCCTAGAGCAGATCATTACCACAACCAGAACAATTCCTTCAGCTGGCAGGCCACCCCCATGAAAGAGAGGTGCAAGGTGCATGCCACATGCATTGCTCTAAGCACTTCAGCCAAGTACTCCCTGCTTTCTCAGATTCAGGACAGAAATTCAGTTACTGCTGTAAATGGATAAAAAATTAAGAACAAAGTAACATGGGAAAACAAGAACATCATTGCTATGATACAAATAAAAATGTGCTGTCCTGTGTTTTACACTGGAGACAGAAACAATCACAAACTGAATTAAAAGATAAAGTTCCTAAAAATCTGCTTTCAAATACAGAATATGTCAGTGCAGGATTTCTGGTCACAAGCTTTGGACACCATTATGGAATACATTCTGCAGAACATTGCTCTGGAGGCACAGAAAAAAGAGAAGTGGAAGTCTTACCCCTGCGGTTCTTGGACGGTCTTGTTTTCCACTTTCTGTTCACACTCTTTTATCATGGAGCTTAAAATAACCTAAGACACATAAGGAAGAGATATACAAACATTTTTTCTTTTACATTAACACTTCTTATGAAATCTACCCTGCAACTAATTCTGGCATTAGCAGAACTCTTTAAAAAATTTCTCTGTTGTTTTTCAACTGCATTTAAATTCCAGCTATCTGACAATGCTTTGTGGCTAGAAACAACAAAACCATTCAAAATGCTTTAAGGAAGAAAACGTTGAAATAGTTACAGGAGCTCAAGACTCCCTGCTGCTTCCCATGGCTTTTTAAACTAGAGGTAAAGCAAACTCACTTCTGTGACACAGCTCCTTATCTTCCTTTTTTCAAATACTTTTATTTATTAGCAATTAACTTCAACAGATTCATCTTCCCTTTATTTTCTTTTAGAGATTTTTCAAGTACCTTTTAAAATTAGTATCTTTATCAACATTATGCATGAAAGAAAAAGCAAAGAAAGAAAACAAAAAGGTATGATGGCATCCTGAGACAACATCTTAATGGAAAGGAGGTGCTAAAGCAAACTTAGTATCATCTCACTGGTGTCTTCCAGGGTTCCTATGAATCAAAGCTTTTTTTCTTTACTTAAGCAATTGCAGCGTTAAAGGTTTCTGCAGAATATTTAAGACTAAAACCACCCCCATGCTGACATTTTACATGCCTCCAGCATACTAAAAATAAAGGAATGATTCCCAATAGCAGGCTTTCAAAGAAATCATACAATTCATTGGACGGGTATATAACTCCCTGCCCTGCCCACAACAGCACTTTTTTAACACATTGAGACAAAAGCATCTGAAACATTTAGGCAAAACAGTTGCAATGCAGAGTGTGAAACTATAAATGTATATATAGTCCACTGCATAAATGGAAACTTTCTCTGCTCATAGATCAAGAGAAAGCTAAGCACTTTGAGACTCAACTTAAAATCTCAAAGCTACAAGCAACTAAAATTAGTACTGTCTTACCAAAACCTGAATATATACCATAAAGAAAAAACCTAATTTCAATCTCTAAAATACAGATTAGTCACTAATGGTTACTACCAAGTGATAACTATTTTAAAATGTATTTCTATACATAAAAAAGCTGGTTTCTGTCAAATCCCTATTAGAGAGCTGCAGCACAAAATAACCTTTGAAAATGTGGCCCAGTCTGCAGATCTGTACCACTGTTCACACTATTTCTCCAAAAGTGTTACTTCAACATTTCAAACAGTTTGGGTAGCAGGTATTACATACCCTTGAACGTTTCAGAAAGCAGTGTTCAAACCTGCATAAGAGTCTAACAGGATTACAACTCTTACTGCTAAATTTGCTGTCCTTCATTTGCAAGAACACAGAGGTACAAGAAAAATGCATTCAGAATTCCAGTGAAAAAGCAAGCTTTTCTTTCTGTATCAAAAGAAAACCGAAATTTCCAAGCACAGTGGCCATAATTTTTGTTACTTAGCATTTCTACCTGTGCATTGGAGCACTTCTACATTTTTGTACATCTATCTGAACCTAGAAGTTCCAAATATCAATATGAAGTCTTGATCAAGGGGGACCATAATTCAGCAAGGACTCAAACTTTTGAATACCGGGATGGAGCCCCTATCCGTTGCACAGCTCCTTCCAGGAAGGATGCATAATTCTTGGATGGAGCAATTCTTCCCTCTTCCCCAAGTTAATCTGTCTTAAAGTTCAAGGGGAAAAAGTATAAATATAGTATCATATGGCAATTTTACATTATGATATTGCACATACTGCTCACAGCTATTCCCTTGGGTTCTCTCTGTTTGGTCACAGGACTGACTTTGAAATCATTTAGATCTTATTTATTTTTAGAGATATTTGAGAGATGTAACTCTAACTATAGAGACATTCAAACAACATAACGTGCTTAAGTATTATAAAAATATTTTGTCCATCTGCAGTATTGTTTATCAAGTATTGATTATATCTGACTATCATGCAACTCAAAGTCCAATTATTTTGAAAAGAAATAGAAGGCAAGTGGAGAAGGGGGAAGGAGGGACTTGACATGGAATTAGAGATGCTGGCAAAGTATTTGAACTGTCTGCACAAGGTGAAATGTTTATTTTAAAGATGAGAGAGTCTAGCTTAAATGCCCAATTTGCACTTTTGTTTCGAATGAAAGGAAAGCAAATATGAGGGATAAGTGGTAAACATTGCCCGACAGAATCACAAGTCAATTCCACAAATGTTACATTTCCAAGACAACCATAAAGTCTATACTGACAAGACCTACTGCTCTGTGAATGAGAAAATGTGTTTTTGTAACAGATACGCCATTTGAATCGTGAATACCACCACAGTGACCAAAATAATAAGAAAAGGGTTAATTTTGTTTATGCAAATGTCTAACTACTTTAAATAGTAATTCACATTTACTTCAGAACACATAATTTTAAGACAGAAGGCTTGAAAGGCAGACATTAGAACTAACTGGGCCTCAGAGGTCTCTATCATGGTGCCTACAAACATCCTGTTGCAGCAAGGAGCTGATTAAGCACCAGATTTCCATTTCTACAATAAAAGCTGTAGCAAGTTTTCTAACCCACTGGAGCAGGAGTAAATATTTTTAAAGCTATGTTTCTCTCTGGCTAAAAAAAATAAAGCACTTGGCATCATGCCTGAATCCAATTAATCACAGTGATGCACAATATGGTAAAGGAGGATTGAGAGCTGTCTTTACTTATTTATTCTTAATAGTATTTTTTTTTCATATTTAAGCCCTCAGTTCCTTCTCTGACTACAAAACTCAAACTCAATCAAATAAGCTCTTTTGTTCTAGTTCATGGCATCTTTTGAACTGGTTATGCCCTTAAACTTTAGAAGTTGCACTACCATACAAAAATGAAGTATTCATATTTGTATCAGTTATCCCATTAGTGAATACAATAGAGGAAAGAAAATTAAACTAAACCCGACTTTTGCCTACTACAGCTTTCAGATATATTCTTAGACTTCCCAAAACACATCTCCCAGCTCTCTCTGAATACAGAGTATCATTGCCAGATCTCCTCCAGTGCTGCCTGTGGTTAAGGAAGTGCAATTCTATTGGCCTTTGACTGATGCTCTGGTCACCACTGTCCCTTCTGACTCAGTCCTCTGAAGTCAAATTCTTTTCTTATTGGTGTGAAAGTTACTCAAATTAATTAATCTCCAGTTCCACACACTGTAAATGATATAAAATAATATAATAATATACAGAAAATAAAAGGATGAGACTATAGGTTATTAGATTGAAAATATAACTTGAAGAAGGGACTTTGTTACCAAGTATAAGAACTTAGAACTTCTAGAGAATATAGTCCTCTCAACTAAGTCACTTTCACAAACATCAAGAAAAGCAATTACTTTTCTCAAGTACAAAGTAATCCATCAAAGTGCAGTATTAACCTTCAAAATCCAGAAAATTGTTCCTTTGTACATTTTTATCAAATCTTTTCTTCCATCACTTGAACTGTTCATACTGTCAAGGTTTTCCCAACATGCAACTAAGCTACATCTCTCATTTTCAGCTACTGACTTAATATCTATGTGTTTCAATCTGTTAGTGTTCATCCCCTTCAATTATTTACAAATCAGTGCATAGACATGTGGCCAAGATTTTCAAGTTTCTCAAGTCAGCTTCTCCTGCTAACTCTTCTTGTTTGCTACCTTCTGTAAGCTTCTTCTACCAGAGAAGCTCCTTCTACCAGAGAAGTTAGTTCCCATGTTGTCCTGTCTGCTTATTATAATCTGCTTTTATACAATTCACCGAATCAGAGAATGGTTGGGGTTAGAAGGGACCTCTGGAGGTCATCTGGTCCAATCTCCCTGCTCAAGCAGGGCCACCTACAGCTGGTTGCCCAGGATTGTGTCCAGATGGCTTCTGAATATCTCCAAGGACGGAGACTCCACCACCCCTCTGGGCAACCTGTGCCAGTGCTCAGTCACCCTCCCAGTGAAAAAGTGTTTCCTGATGTTCAGAGGGATCCCCTTGTGTTTCAGTTTGTGCCCATGGCCTCTGGGCCTGTCACTGGGCACCACTGAGCAGAGCCTGGCTCCCTCCTCTTTGCACCCTCCCTTCAGGTATTTATATACACTGGTAAGATCCCCCCTGAGCCTCCTTCTTCTCCAGGCTGAACAGCCCCAGCTCTCCAGACGTCTCCTCCTATGAGAGATGCTCCAGTCCCTTCATCATCTTCATGGCCCTCCACAGGACCCTCTCCAGTAGATCCATTCTTCTGTACTGGGGAGCCCAGAACTGGACACAGTACTCCAGATATGAAGTACATCCCATGTATTTCAGGATTATACTTTCCTCATCCTTGCCTATCATTTCTCTCCTGCACTCCACCAATTTTCATCTGCATTTCCCTGGATATATTGTGGCCAGTTATTTTAGCATATCCTTGTTTTGATGAAAAAACAGATGGTAAAAAACAATTCCTTTTTCTTCAGTCTACAAAGATCTGTGTTTCTCTATGCATTCCTGACAGTTCAATATTTCTCTGCAGAGGTCCTCGGCTTAGAAATAAATTTTAAAATATTTTACTGTTTTTTAAAATCATGTGACCTACTCCTTATCAAAAAAACCCTCAAAGCAATGTTTTGATACCACTTCTAAGTAGCTTTCCTTAACTTTTGGTTTTAAATACCATCATATTTTGACTTTTGCTGCCATCTGCATCTCATACTCAGTAAACATAGCTGCTCACCTCATGCTCTGGCGAGAGATGTTCCATGTCAGTTCGTAAACACTTAAGTCCTGGTAAAAAGTGATTGACCATTAAATCTTCTGAAATAACTAAAACCCAGGTTGTTAAGGTATTAAAAGGTTTATCTTTTGAAATGATACAATTTTTTTTTCTGTCTTCTGATAATGCTGTTCTACTGAACACAGGGACAAGCTACAGCAGCAGAACCCAAGAAAACAGACAGCATTTGGCACTTTGTGACAATAAAAAGGAAAAAAGATCTTAAACGTATTTAACTTCATATATTTCATACATCCATACCATTCTTTTAATATTTTTTCTTAATTTACTGGTTAAGATCAAGGGCTTTGTTATTGCAGCTTTTTTTTTTTCTTTAAAGTATCTATAAGTTCCACCGTATTGGGTCTGGCTGAGATGGAGTTCATTTTCCCCACAGCAGCCCTCATAGTGCTGTGCTTTGTGTTGGTCGCTAGAAAGGTGTCGGGAACACCCCTGTGTTTTGGCTTCTGCTGAGCAGTCCTCCCACAGCATCAAGGCCGTCTCTCCAACATCTTCCCTCACCAGGGAGCTTGGGGTGGGCAAGATCTTCAGAGGGGACATAGCCAGGACAGCTGACCCAAGCTGACCAAAGGGATATTCCATCCCATATGACGTCTGCTCAACAATAAAAGCTAAGAGAAAGGAGGGGGTGTGGGAAGGCATTCATTATGATGACGTTTGTCTTCCAGAGCAACTGCTATGTGTACTGAAGCCCTGCTTCCTGGGAAGTGGCTGGACATCATCTGTTGATGGGAAGTATAGAATAGATCTTTTGTTTTCCTTTGCTTCCGTGTGTGCTTTTTGCCTTATTAAACTTCTTTTATCTTGATGCAGGAGGTTTTTTCCATCTTATTTTCTCACCCCTTGTCCTGCTTAGGAAGGGAGTGATAGAGTGGCTTGGTGGGCACCTGGCACCCAGGCAAGGTCAACCCCCCACATCCACCTTCTGTGAAAACCTCTTCTTTATACTGAGCAAATCATGTTTTACATCATACACTCAAAGACAAACTTAGTTATTTCTCAAGTATTAGTCTTCTCTCCCCACCAGAAAATTAACAGCTAAACTTCCCCTAAAAAAAGGATACAACAACAGGAAAGAGCACTGTAGGCTTCAAACAGGTGGGTAGCAATATCCAGTCTCTTCGAATCCACAGACTGCTGATTGTTGACCAAGGCTAACTTGTGCAAGTGTGGAATAACAACTGTAAAAGTAAATACTGGAATAAGTATTTGAAATTGCTTTCCGTAGACTTGCTTAGCATTAAACAGTTGCTAAGTAGCAATTGCAGGCATCTGAAGCATCACACATCAGTGTGGAATAAGAACTGCAAATAATGGCTTTTGATGGGACTGTCCTCATGGATTTAGCTCAACAACTCAGACTTGAAATAAAACGGTGGTAACGCCACCTAAAATAAAAAGATACCCCAGAGAACCTTTGAAATAATAACAGTTTACAGAAAATATTTTGCAACGTTATTAGTCTCCTGCTGCTAAAGCCATCTAAAATATGCTTCTACTTCATAAATACAGCTGATAAGCTAGTGACAGAGATAGGCATGTCATGAGAAATTTCACTGACTATACCAGAAGCCTGTCTAATGAGTTTAGCCAGCTAAACTGGATGCCTGCAGTTGGGAGGCATGATAGCTCCCCATGCTTTGTTTACAATTATCTTTAAGACAGTCTAACAATTAACTTTGCTCTTCTATATGCTTTACATTTCAGGGCCATGAAAAAAAGCTGTTTTGTTAATCTGGGATGCACTTACATTTAAGATGTGTGGAATACTTGAAATTTATATGCTTGAAATTTATATGCTAGCAGCAGGTGAAGCAATGAGGGAAGAGGGGAAAGGAAGGAATTTTACATGTCAAGTAATTAAAAAAAAGACAAGTTCAAATCCGCTCTGCAGCAAAATGTCCCCTCCGACTCTGAAATCATTCATCACCATATGCTGGTGTTCTATATACACATCAATGTTAGGTAAACTGAAAATTGTATTAGCAAAGTCTCAAATACTGGGACATATCAAACTCCGAAAAAAAGCTTTCCAACTTTTTTGTAAAGACCAAAAAAAAAAAAAATCATCAACATAACCATCATACTATTAGCTTTGGGACAGAAAGAGGAAGACTGCATCTTCCTACTGATGCAACTTACATTCATCTCTAAATCTGGGCTCAGCATTAGGTCCAACTCTTCCAAATGTCTTTATGATTTCTGTATGTAAAGAATGTTGGTCTTGATATTGAGGGTCCTCCAAGAAAGATGCCAGCTGCATTT